>NC_079201.1:18058187-18123187 GCF_029499605.1 Hyla sarda | reverse complement strand
CGGATTATAACAATTATGTATGGAATTAGGGATGCATGGAAAAGCCTTCCTGTATTAGTGGCAACTGCAAATACAGTGAAGGAGTTTAAGCGTGCATAGGATAGGCATAAGGCTATCCTTCATATAAGATAGGGATAGACATACGGCTATCCTTCATATAAGATAGGAATAGGTATAAGGCTATTCTTCATATAAGATGGGGATAGACATAAGGCTATTCTTCATATAAGATGGGGATAGACATAAGGCTATCCTTCATATAAAATAGAGATAGGCATAAGGCTATTCTTCATATAAGATAGGGATAGGGATAAGGCTATCCTTCATATAAGATAGGGAAAGGCATAAGGCTATCCTTCATATAAGATAGGGATAGGGATAAGGCTATCCTTCATATAAGATAGGGATAGGGATAAGGCTATCCTTCATATAAGATAGGGCTAGGGATAAGGCTATCCTTCATATAAGATAGGGCTAGGTATAAGGCTATCCTTCATATAAGATAAGATAGGGATAGACGTAAGGCTATCCTTCATATAAGATAGGGATAGACATACAGCTATCCTTCATATAAGATAGGGATAGGCATAAGGCTCTCCTTCATATAATATAGGGATAGACATAAAGTTATCCTTCATATAAGATAGGGATAGGTATAAGGCTATCCTCCATATAAGATAGGGATAGACATACAGCTATCCTTCATATAAGATAGGGATAGACATAAGGCTATCCTTCATATAATATAGGGATAGGTATAAGGCTGCCCTTCATATAAGATAGAGATAGGCATAAGGCTATCCTTCATATAAGATAGTCTTATGCCTATCCCTGTCTTATATGAAGGATAGTCTTATGCCTATCCTTATCTTATATGAAGGATAGTCTTATGCCTATCTCTATTTTATATGAAGGATAGTCTTATGCCTATCTCTATCTTATATGAAGAATAGTCTTATGCCTATCCCTATCTTATATGAAGGGCAGCCTTATACCTATCCCTATCTTAGATGGAGGATAGCCTTATACCTATCCCTATCTTACATGAAGGATAGCCTTATGCCTATCCCTATCTTATGCCTATCCATATAAGATGGGGCCAGGGACTATTCATAGTATTCAGAATATTGGGAGGACTATATGGGCCGAATGGTTCTTATCGGACGACACATTCTATGTTGCGATTATCTTTGGTTTAGATGTTTCTATAATTTATGGGATTGCTACTACAGCATAAGCCAAATACCAAGTTACCATTAACCATCATTACAGCTCCTATTGTAACCTAGTGTCTCTAAATTTCTGTAAAATCTACTTTTCTATGCAGGAACATAAACTGTGGGACCTCTTTTTGAGAAGACAACCCAAAAGTGGATTAAATTAATTGGTCTTCTATGGGCGGGTTCTTCTTAAAGTAAATGCATAATGTATGGTGAACTGCAAACCTGTTACACAAAATCTGGTCTTGTTAAAGGGGTACTCTGCTGAAAAACCTCCTATCCCCTATCCAAAGGGACCCCCGCGATCTCCGGGTCGGCAGCAGCGGCGCATGGGAGACGGAAGCTTGGAGCTTCCGTGTTCGTGATGTGATGCCACGCCCCACAATTCATGTCTCTGGGAGGGGGTGTGACCCATAGACATGGACGGACGGGGGAGTGGCAACTATACTCGCCAGTCATCCGGCACAAAGGACCTATATTCCTCTTACAAATACCTTCTAGCTGTTGCTCACTTGTTTTGTCCTCCTGTGCTTTGGAGGGGGCGTGTCCTCACTCTGCATGACTTCTCTTCCTCCCTGAGTCTGCTGTGCTGGGTCTCTTCATCCAATCACTAAAGTCTGCTCTGTAACCACCTCCTCTCTGATTCAGTCTGATAGGACAGGAGTGAGCACAGAGGATTGTTAAGTCCACCCTCACTTACTGGCCTTTGTCCATGCCTGTGGACAAAGATGACGCTGCAGCCAGACAGGATTGTGTTCTGGAGGTTACGGGGTGTTTATAATTTCTATTAAAAAAATTTAAATGTTTTAATAAACTATTTTAGAAAGGTTAATGTTTTGCCAAGATGTACAACATATATTTAAACATTCCCGGTTTCTTTCTTATTTTCAGCCGTGCAAACAAGTAAAAATCCGAGCATCCGTTTTTGTGAAGGACTCCTTGGCTATTCAACTGAACAAGGGCACGCGAGCAGCAGACGTCTTAAGGAAATTCCAGGAACACGTTAACCATCGTAGCTGGCAAATGGTCAGCACCATGGGCCTGTTAAAATGGTACAAACCTTTTGTTTACCTACATATTAGAATAATGGTTTTCTATGAAGTTAGGTTCTGGCTCTGCTAAGGGAGATCCATAACTAGATATCCATAAGGTCTATGAAATGCCATTGTCGTGCCGCACGGGCAGCTATCATACCAGAAGTCTAACCAATGCTGAAATCCCCCGGCATCACCAAAACAACTGTCTAAGGCAGAAAACACAGACCCAAACTAGGCCTTACTCACTGCACAATGTGTTCTTGGGCCCAAGATTTTGTGCCCAAATGTTGGCTAGGAGTCAATAGATATGAAACGTTATACTCATGGCACTATGCGGGGTAACCAGCCCGTGTGACCGTACCCTCAATGGGTATTAGAAAACTATTTCTTAACCATATAACCCGGGGGTACTCCGCTGCTCAGCGTTTGGAACAAACTGTTCGGAACGCTGGAGCCGACACCGGGAGCTTGTGACGTCACACCCTGCCCCCTCAATGCAAGTCTATGGGAGGGGGCGTCACGCCCCCTCCCATAGACTTGCATTGAGGGGGGGGCGTAACGTCATGATGGGTGGGGCTATGACGTCATGGGATGAGATGGGCTTGTGATGTCATAGCCCTGCCCGTCATGCCATGCCCCGCTCCCTCAATGCAAATCTATGGGAGGGGGCGTGATGGCTGTCACGCCCCCTCCCATAGACCTGCATTGAGGGTGAGGGGCTTTACATCATGAGGGGTCGGGGCTATGACGTCACAAGCTGCCTGCTCCAGCGTTCAGAACAGTTTGTTCCAAACGCTGAGCAGCAGGTTGAATGGCATCTTGAGCATGATTAGGCATTGCTGTCCCCTATATTTGTCGAGGCAAGCATTTTTAACCCTTCCTATCCAGGATTAGAAAAACAAAGCTGCTTTTTTTTTTCCCCCCCATAAACAGCACCACCTCTGTCCCCAGGTTCCGTTGAAGTGAATGGAGCCAAGTTGTAATACATCACACAGCCTGAGGACAGGGTGGCGCTGTTTTTGGAAGAAAGTAGCTTTGTTTTTCTATTCCTGGATAACATGCTTGCTCATCCACCATTCTCTCCTATTCTACACGGACGTCTGTCCAGATTCACTTACAAAGTTAGAAATACGACTACGTTGATAAAATGGTGATACTGGTGAATATTAAGTATAAATCTGAACTTACTCGTCATGATCATTATTTCACCGTTTGTACTTTACTTATCTTGCTGCGTTCTCTCTCGTCTTTCAGCAATGGTAACTTTGCCTTTCCCAATCTGGAGCTTTATGAAGTTGGAGGAAATATTGGTAAGAATACTTTATTTATCGATTTACTTATTTACTTTTTTATTTTATTTACTTTTTTATTACATTTTTTTTACTCATTTTATTTACTTTTTTTATTTACTTTTACTTTATTTTTAAATTTTAAAATGTATTTTTGCTTATTTTTTTATTTACACTTTTTACTTTTATGTACTTTTATTTTATTTACTTTTTTATTTTATTTACTTTTTTACTTTTATTTTTTATTTACTTTTACTTTTTAATTTTTTTTATTTTTACTTATATTTTTTTATTTTCCTTTTTTTTTTTTATTTACTTTTATTTACTTTTTTTAATTTTATTTTGAATTTATATGAAACTGAAGCAGAATATAGACGTGAGATTGCTTGCAGGCAACCAGTATTAGGGTATGTTCACACGGATTATATACGGGCCTTTATTTTATAGCAGATCCTGTTAGTCTTCTTTTGAGCAGTAAATATTTATAACTCTGATAACTGCCTGTATATTAGTCTACGCTAATTTAGGGAGCTAATTTCTTCTAAAAAAAAAAACAAAAAAAAACAGCACCACCCCTGCCTTCAGGTTGTGTGGTATCACAACTTGGCTCCATTCACTTCAATGGAACAGAGCTGTAATACCACACACAACCTGAAGACAAGAGTGGAGCTGTTTTTTTTAAATTTATTTTATTTTTATTTATTTATTTTTTTAATTTTATTTAATAATCTGCTCCGTTTTTCTAATTCTGGATAATCTCTTTAACCTCAACTATCCTGTTATCCGGCCTTTTTATCTTAGAAAAGGCAAATGGTGGAAATAAGCAGCTGCAAGACAACAAGCTGCTAAATTCTGTGGCCAGCTATAGGCTTTTTACAGTAGGACTGTGGGCCTCCAGCTGTTGCAAAACTACAACTCACAGCATGCCCGGACAGCCGTTTGCGGTCCGGGTATGCTGAGAGTTGTAGTTTTACAATAGTTACAGGTCCCCAGTTTTTAGACAAGCCTAAAACTGGCCAAAGCGAAGTTCTTCTAAAAACAGCGCCACTCTTGTCCTCAGGTTGTGTGTGGTATTGCAGCTCAGAGAAAGCTGTAATTTTAACCAAAGTCTGTCCTTCTAGGTGAACACTGCCTGGATCCTGATACCTACTTATTGGACTTGTACAACGCCAATCCTAATGGCGAATGGGTGATCAAACAAAGCCCACCTACAACGCCTACTTTGTAGCGGGCCGGTTATTGCTTTCCAAAATGGTAATGGAATTGCAGAGCCCTGGAGATTTGGAGCCCCCCCCCCCCCCCTCTCTCCGCTCTATGAGACACGGAGTCTAATCTAGCTGGGTTCTACATAGACCGCCGCAATGGCGCATAAGAGAAGATTTGCCGGCACAAGCCCTGGCCTATACGTGCCTTGTTACATCCTAAATCTCAAAACCGATGGATGTTTTTTTTTGTTGTTTTTATTTGTAATGTTTTTTTTTTTTCCCTCATGGCCGCACATCAGGTTAGAAGCATTCTGTCTTAAATCGAAAAATGTGAATGGTTAATTCGGGATCAAGGGAGCGATGAAGTTGCCCTTCGTGACCACCAGGGGGCACCTTCCTCCTGTTTATTTTTTGTATTTTGTACACCGTTTCTGACATTCTGTCTCGCCCTGTACTGTATACCATGATGTATGTTTGTTCTATATATGTGGATACGGAGCTAGTCTCTTATCCTTATTGTTTTTTTTTTTGTTACATAAAGTTTTTGCTACATCTGTATTTAAAACACAATAATTACCGTAAATCATAAAATTAACGAACATTTATAGAAAAGTCTCCTATTTATTAATAAAAACAAAAAATATATATAATATATATATAATTATAAATATATATATTTAATTATAAATATATATATTTTTATTTTTTTTTCTAATTTTTATTTTGCGCATTTCCTCGATTAGCTATGAATAATGAGAGGCGACCGGGTCTAGTATGCGAGGATAGCCAGATATATGCTACTCCGAATGACTGTAATTATGAGATCAGCCGGAGCCTGGGCTGCTGGGGAACAAAGGCCTGTAATGGGGGGTATTAAAGAAGATCGGGGGTGTCAGCAGATGCTAGAATTAACACCTTTATACCCGGTCTACTGATTCCTACTTTGTCACGTCTGTGTGCATTCAGATATATGGTTAAACCTAGTATTTTCCAACCAGGGTGCCTCCAGCTGTTGCAAATCTACAACTCTCAGCATGCCCGGACAGCCAAAGGCTGTCCGGGCATGCTGGGAGTTGTAGTTTTGAAACAGCTGGAGGTACCCTAGTTGGGAAACACTGACTCAATATCCTTACCCAGTACACCGGGGGGGATGCCACGTGAATATGCCTATCAAGGAAAAAGCTGTCCAGCTGCTACAGAGTTAAAAAACCACAGACGTCCAACTCCGATACAGGGAGGGAGCTGTGCGATGTCTAAAGATGGCGGCTTGTGCACCTGTCTGTGCTTGAGCGATGTATCTATTATCACCTTTTTATGCTTTCGAAACGGTTTCAGCTAGAATAGTCTTATAGGAAAGTATTAGACATGAGGGATACGATGGGTCAGTAGATGTGGTCTATAGATACAGTAGAGATCTTTTCTATCTGTGCTGTTATTTTATATGTTATTGCGGCAAGCGTAATGCTGTTTATTGTGTGTGGATATATCCAACATGTACATAATCTGTGCGGATCTCTCTCCACAAACCATAGAGCATCACCCGGGCCTCAATCCCATATAAAATAACGCATGAGATACTAGATCTTCTCTATAATTATCCTATCTTTTTCATTCATAGCTACCCTCCTCTCGCCTATCTACCCCCCCTCCTCTCGCCTTTCTACCCCTCCTCCTCTCGCCTATCTACCCCTCCTCCTCTCGCCTATCTACCCCTCCTCCTCTCGCCTATCTACCCCTCCTCCTCTCGCCTATCTACCCCTCCTCCTCTCGCCCTATCTACCCCTCCTCCTCTCGCCCTATCTACCCCCCCTCCTCTCGCCTATCTACCCCCCTCCTCTCGCCTTTCTACCCCCCCTCCTCTCGCCTATCTACCCCTCCTCCTCTCGCCTATCTACCCCTCCTCCTCTCGCCTATCTACCCCTCCTCCTCTCGCCTATCTACCCCTCCTCCTCTCGCCTATCTACCCCTCCTCCTCTCGCCTATCTACCCCCCCTCCTCTCGCCTATCTACCCCCCCTCCTCTCGCCTATCTACCCCCCCCTCTCGCCTATCTACCCCCCTCCTCTCGCCTATCTACCCCCCTCCTCTCGCCTATCTACCCCCCTCCTCTCGCCTATCTACCCCCCTCCTCTCGCCTATCTACCCCCCTCCTCTCGCCTATCTACCCCCCTCCTCTCGCCTATCTACCCCCCCTCCTCTCGCCTATCTACCCCCCCTCCTCTCGCCTATCTACCCCCCTCCTCTCGCCTATCTACCCCCCTCCTCTCGCCTATCTACCCCCCTCCTCTCGCCTATCTACCCCCCTCCTCTCGCCTATCTACCCCCCCTCCTCTCGCCTATCTACCCCCCCTCCTCTCGCCTATCTACCCCCCCTCCTCTCGCCTATCTACCCCCCCTCCTCTCGCCTATCTACCCCCCCTCCTCTCGCCTATCTACCCCCCTCTTCTCGCCTATCTACCCCCCCTCCTCTCGCCTATCTACCCCCCCTCCTCTCGCCTATCTACCCCCCCTCCTCTCGCCTATCTACCCCCCCTCCTCTCGCCTATCTACCCCCCCTCCTCTCGCCTATCTACCCCCCCTCCTCTCGCCTATCTACCCCCCTCCTCTCGCCTATCTACCCCCCCTCCTCTCGCCTATCTACCCCCCCTTCTCTCGCCTATCTACCCCCCCTCCTCTCGCCTATCTACCCCCCCTCCTCTCGCCTATCTACCCCCCCTCCTCTCGCCTATCTACCCCCCCTCCTCTCGCCTATCTACCCCCCCTCCTCTCGCCTATCTACCCCCCCTCCTCTCGCCTATCTACCCCCCCTCCTTTCGCCTATCTACCCCCCTCTCTCTCGCCTATCTACCCCCCCCCCCTCTCTCTCTCGCCTATCTACCCCTCCCCCTCTCTCTCTCGCCTATCTACCCCCCCTCCCCCTCTCTCTCTCGCCTATCTACCCCCCCTCCCCCTCTCTCTCGCCTATCTACCCCCCTCCCCCTCTCTCTCTCGCCTATCTACCCCCCCTCCCCCTCTCTCTCTCGCCTATCTACCCCCCTCCCCCTCTCTCTCTCGCCTATCTACCCCCCTCCCCCTCTCTCTCTCGCCTATCTACCCCCCTCCCTCTCTCTCTCGCCTATCTACCCCCCTCCCCCTCTCTCTCTCGCCTATCTACCCCCCTCCCCCTCTCATATTTTCTTCACTACGTTCATAGGATTATAGAAGACATTAGACCAGTGTTCCCTCAACCTGTGACTGTCCAGCTGTTGCAAAACTACAACTCCCAGCATGCCCTGGTTGTAAAATATTTTCCCTGCAGTTAGCAGGCAGCATATTGGCGCGCACACACCGTTGCTCACTTGCTGCCATCCATTTTGAATGAATGAACGCTGCTGTCGGACATTTTGTCCCCTGTAATGTCAGCAGCAGCACATGTCACTTGGCGTCACGCTCCCCCCCCCCTCCTCCGCACTCCATCGTGCGCTATGACCAGAGGGTTGTTAGAATGTGGTGCGATGCTTCGTGCGCCTAGATTAGCTTCTCTGCTTCCGAGCCATTCAGCCATGGAAATGATGCCTCCCTTATCAGCAGAGTGCAGGCCTCGCCGTTGCCAGGCAACCCAGATTGGTCCATGGCTGAGCCCTATCCGAAATAACTGCGCCCTCCCCAAAAATAGCTTAGCCTTTCAGGAGAAGCAGAGATTTATGACGATGGGGGGGTTTGTGAGAGATGAAGCCTGGGGATGTTCTTCCTTATTTGGGGCTCCGACTATTTTTACTCATCTGTGCACGTAGTAGTCTGGAAGAGACCGTATACGAACACCCGGTCCGCTCATCCCTTTAATTGCATATGATTAACCCTTTTAGATTAAAAAAAAAAAAAATTCCCCATCCGTTACCTTGGAGATTATTATGGGGGCAGATTTCTCAAAACTGTCCAAAGGGAAAATTGTCTTTTTTGTCCTTAGCAACCAATCGGCGCGTAGCTTTCGTTTTTCAAGAGCAGAATACAAAAGGAAAGCTATGTAGCAAGTGGTTGCTACGGGCAACAGATGGCTTTTCACACTACAGAGATATTCCGGTCATAGATTTAATCTTCTGCGGGTAGGGTTGTCACTAGAGATGAGCGAACTTACAGTAAATTCGATTCATCACGAACTTCTCGGCTCGGCAGTTGATGACTTATCCTGCATAAATTAGTTCAGCTTTCAGGTGCTCCGGTGGACTGGAAAAGGTGGATACAGTCCTAGGAAAGAGTCTCCTAGAAATGTATCCACCTTTTCCAGCCCACGGGAGCACCTGAAAGCTGAACTAATTTATGCAGGATAAGTCACCAACCACCGAGCTGAGAAGTTCGTGACGAATCGAATTTACTGTAAGTTCGCTCATCTCTAGTTGCCACCTTTCTTGCAAAAAAGAATTTAATAAATACAGTCCATGCTAATTTGCATCATTAATTATGTATGACAACACAGGATACACATGACCCCTATAACTTTTTATTTTTATTTATTTTTTATTTTTTTTATTTCTCCTTAGATGGGCCGGTATGAGGGCTCATTGTTTGCGCCCCGATCTGTAGTTTTTAACAGTGTCATTTTTGTTTTGAGGTGACTTTTTGATCGCAATTTTTTTTTTTTTTTTAGTAAATTTGGGAGTTGCATTTAGTTATGAACTACAATTCCCAGCATGCCCTGATACAGCCTATGGCTTAGCAGCTGTCCCAAATGAAAACTACAACTCCCAGGATGTTGGACTATATAATAGTATAGATCAGTGTTTCCCAAACTGTGATGCTTACAGCTGTTGCAAAACTACAACTCCCAGCATGCCCGGACAGCCGTTTGCTGTCCGGGCATGCTGGGAGTTGTAGTTTTGTAACAGCTGGGAGCGCTCTGGTTGGGAAACACTGATATAGGTTATGGTGTAGCAATCTGGGAGTTGGAGGATTGGATAGATAAATACTGGCCATTGGATTGCCGGTATTTTTAGCATAAAAATACCGGCAGGGTGGGCAAAATGCTGGCTGTGCCGGTAAAATACCACCCAGGTGGCAACCCTAGCTGCGAGCACTACCAAAATCTTGTGGTGCGCCGACATTCGTTGTCATCATTGACGACAAAGCGCTGTCAAGTTGGAAGAAGACATCCCAGTTGGCCGATCAACTGTTGCGGAGCTCCAGGGGACTATAGGAAGGTAAGTGAAAGTTTGTTTTCTTTTTTTTGCAGCCCGGGCAGGAGGGAATAGGAAAAGTCTTCACCGGACATCTTCTTTAAAGAGGGACTTGGGGGACACCGCAATAGTCTGCCTGACAGGACAGCAAGGGTTGCAAGGAGTGCAAGTCCTGTACTGGGCCACCACATTCATACATGGGGAATAGTGAAAGAGAGTGCGGTTGTTCTGTGGACATTGTCTGGCTTGGCAAAATTACCCAGACAGCCTCATTACACAGTCTGTTAGCAAGATTTCATAGTGTTTCCCAACCAGGGTGCATTCAGCTGTTGTAAAATTACATCTCCCAGCATGCCCGGACAGCCAGAGGCTGCAACAGCTGGATGCACCCTGGTTGGAAAACACTACCATATAGCCTAGCTCAGTGTTTCCCAACCAGGGAGCCTCCATCTGTTGCAAAACTACAATTCCCAGCATGCCCGGACAGCCGAAGGCTGTCCGGGCATGCTGGGAGTTGTAGTTTTGCAACAGATGGAGGCTCCCTGGTTGGGGGAAACACTTGCCTAGCTTATAGCTGTGGGTGCTGGTGGAAGGAACCTCACACATTCCTTACCCAGCAAGGTAACGTCCTCAGGGCATTTTCAGCCAACGACTGTCCGGACATGCTGGAAGTTGTAGTTCTGCAAAATCTGGAGGGCCTCAGTTTAGAAACCACTGCCTAAAGAATGGGCTCCAAATAGAAAGATATAGACCCAAAAAAAGTCATAAATAAAGGTTATACTAGGTCTATATTGGGAGGGATCAACACCCACACGTTTCAAGCAGCATGGACCTAATAATACGTTAAGCGAACTTATTCCACATTTCCTAATCAGACCTTGTGTATTAGTCTCCCTCAATATTAGTAGTGTTGGGGGATACAGCAGCTTCCGATCTGAGGGGGTTACAGTTCACCTGCCGGTATGTCCCCACCTCTATTCTGTGCACCCAGAGCCTGTAATAATGGCGGCCTCCCCCCTCCTCTCCCTCTCTCACTCTGATTGTGCTTAAGTATAGAAAATTGTTCCATTACCAGGAAAATTGCAGCTTTGAAATCTGTAAAGAAAGTGGAGCAGAGCACGCTGGGGAGGGAGGGGGAGCGAGAATGCAAGCACGGAGAGTAAGAGCTGGCTACTATTGTGGGATTGTGTTATAGTAAATTATAGGGGGATCTGATAATTATCTCGGTGACTCTGGATCACAATGAATATGCATAATCCGCTTGGGCTGCATGCATGCCCGATGAGCTTGGCAGCTTCAACTTTGCAGCATTGGGGACCTTCCATCTTCTGTTGTGTAGTTTCCCCAAAAAGAAGAAGAAAAAAAAAAAAAGAAAAAAAAAAACACATGCTCCAGTTACTTGGCTTCCTATGGAAATGACTCTGTTGTAAATATTGTTAATATGGTATCAATTTTAGGAGCAGAGAAATAGCTTTAGGGTATGTTCACACGTGGGGATTTTGCTGCAGATTTTCCTACCTATAAAAGTCAATGGGTAAGAAAATATGCAGCAGAAAATACGCAACAAAATAGGCACGTGTAAATGCGCCCCAAGGGTACGTTCACACAAGCGGATCCTCAGTGTATTTTACGTTGCGGATGCACCGCTGAAGGACCCCTGTATGGTGCCTTTACATGTGCCAACTCGGAGCGGCAATGCGCCGCTATGAGCAGACACACTGAAGCGATGTGCGAGTCGCCGCACATGCGCGGTGTACTTGCACACATCGCAGCCGCTCCTCCTGCTCTATGAGCTAGGCCGAGAGCTGGCACGATGTGAGAGTATACTGCGGCAACTCGCACATCGCAGTGTGTCTGCTTGTAGCGGCTCCGCACACTGGGGATCCGCTCTTGTGAATGTACCTTAAGACGAGCGGTTCCACAGAGTATTTTATGCTGCGGATCCACCGTCAAAGGACCCCTACAGGGTGCCTCAGATGTGCCTGCTCGGAGTGGTACTACACCGCTATGAGCAGACACACTTTTGCAATGTGCGAGTCGCCACGCATGGGCAGTGTACTCGCACACATTGCGGCCGCGCTCCCTGAGCTAGGCAAAGAGCAGCCGCGATGTGCGAGTATACTGCGCGCGTCGACTTACACATCAATGTGTCTGTTCGTAGCAGCGTATTGCCACTCCAAGCAGGCACATCTAAAGGCACCCTGTAGCGGTCCTTAGGCGGCCTATCCGCAGCGTAAAATATGTCTGTGACTGATGGTGTGTCTGACCAATCGGACCCCTGCTACTGATCTCATATTTATTTAAGATGTGTGAACCCACTAAAACTAAGTTTCAGGAGTCTAAGGGAGCGTTCACACATGCTTATTTTCTGCCGCAGATTTGCTTCAGAAGATTTTTTGGCCCATTGAAGTCAATAGGCAGCAAAATCTACAGCTGCAGATCTGCAGCAAAAATATGCAGGTGTGAACGCACCCTTAGACTCCTGAAACTAACATCCTTAGTGATCAATACTAGATCAGTAGCAGGGGTCCGATTGGTCAGACACCCATCAGTCACAGGTATGGAGGTCTCTCAATCCATCACTCGTAAAGTAAGGCTGAGAGGAGCTTGAATAGAATAGCGGTCACGCATGTGACGTGCTGCTCCATTTAAGCTATATGGCAGGTAGTAACAAAAAATAAAGGAAAAAACTGTTTGCAAAAAGTTCCAAATAGCAGGAAAAAGAAGGCTGAAAATGTGAGACTTGTTTACTGTGTGCACAGAGGCCTCCATTATTACATTGCTTCACATGGGAAGATTTAAGAAGACTATTGATAAATTGAGTGCATTTACTGAAATATAAAAAATATATAATAAAGACCTCGTCTAACAGTTATAAAATTATTCTTATGAAAGAAAAAAAAGCAAAATATCTAATACTTTCAACAGAGGTTTCAAAATAAACTATGTCAAATCAGAATAACCCCAGAACCTAATTACCAGTATGTATAATGACCTCTGACCTCATTAGCATATATACAATAGCGCTAATCAATGCCCATAATTATCCCAGATTTGCCCATAATTATTCCAAGTTGTAGCTTCACTTAGATGAGATACAGAACTAGATGCAGATATAGATTCAGTTATCTATAGGCCAGTGTGCCTCCAGCTGTTGCAAAACTACAACTTCCAGCATACCCGGACAGCTGGAGGCACACTGGTTGGGGAACACTGCTATAGACCCTGGCTAAGGTATTGAGACTAAGAGGTGTTCCTATCTATTCTATTAATACAAAGTACTGGACTCCTTAAAGGGTTTATCCAGGAAAAAAAACGTATATATATATATCAACTGGCTCCAGAAAGTTAAACAGATTTGTAAATTACTTCTATTAAAAAATCTTAATCCTTTCAGTACTTATGAGATGCTGAAGTTGAGTTGTTCTTTTCTGTCTAAGTGCTCTCTGATGACACCTGTCTCGGGAACTGTCCAGAGTAGAAGCAAATCCCCATAGCAAACCTCTTCTACTCTGTGAAGTTCCTGAGACAAGCAGAGATGTCAGCAGAGAGCACTGTTGCCAGACAAAAGAACAACTCAACTTCAGCAGCTGATAATTATTGGAAGGATTAAGATTTTTTTAATAGAAGTAATTTACAAATCTGTTTAACTTTCTGGAGCCAGTTGATGTATATTTTATGGGTGCAAAATCTGATGAGTGTTGTGCCCTCTAACCTACATTTTATGCATCATCACTCACTATACCGACTGGGTTAGGGGGCAAAACACTTGCAGGGACGTGTACAGACATTTTAAGGGGCGGGGCCTGAACCTTTAAAAAAAAAAAAAAAAAAAAAAAAAAAAGGGCACTTCTTATAATTATTTATATAAATGCCCAAATAATGATGCCAGCACTGCCCAGGGCACTTTTAGGAGGAACATTAAAAGGGCAGGGGCTCAAGCCCCCTTTCTAGTCAACCTGTGCACGTCCCTGAACACTTGCCATGGCCGGGAACTGGCAGCACACGCTACCAATGCACTTGGCTCCACGGCACCCTCTATGGACCCGGACTGGTGCAAAGGGGCGTGAATTCTGTGTTTTATTTTCAGCAAATAGACGTAAAGGACTGATTTGTTCCAATGAATCGGGAGACCTGAATGAGTCCCAAAGGAGCCAATAATGGACAAGAGCGGAGCGATGGAGCTGTCTACACCAGAAGTCTACAGCAGCAAATCATCTGCGTCCAATGAGACCACAAGATCAGGTGAAGAGAGAAGAAGGTTGGCCAAGGGCTCAATGCTCAGAGCAAACAAGTAAGGGGGACAATGGGCAGCCTGTTTGATATAGTTGAGTGGGAATATTTATGGGATGTTATGCGGTGTGCTAGCTTTGGCCTAAAGTTTATGGTCTGGGTTCCCAATCTTAAAAAGTGTGGTGCGCCACAGGGGTGCGATGAGAGGTGGATGGGGCAGATGTTGTAGCCCAGGGGCAGATGATGTTAACCCCTAAATGTTCGTGACGCCAGGGCATGGTTTTAACCGAGAACCACCCGAACGGTAGCACCGCAAGTCCTAGTTAGTCAGGGCAAATAATAGTCCAAGGCCAGGTCAGAGTTAACGGTAGCTTTACTGAGGTAGACAGATGGTAACAGCCTTTACAGCTCGGCCAGGATCCCAGAGAGGTGACCAGTAACACAGGGGACCTCACAGCTTGCTGGGACTTGTAGTGACTTTGACAGACTTTAGCACAGCCACGGTGACTATAATAGACTTGACTGAAGATAGTGACAGCAGACAGAGATGACTTGACTTACTGACTTGTGGCTGCAATTTAGGCTTGAGGCCTCCAGATGTGCTGGACACTGGCTCTGAGACGTCTGGACTGGACTTCACCTCAGGATCTAAGAGAGATTGTAGCACCTCCTCCTCTTATAAAGGGGGCTGAGCAAGGAGCCTATAGGCTAGCTGCGGGTCATCTGTCACCTGGTGCTCTCTGGGTAACAAAACATGGGATTTTAAAATGTGACAATCATTATCATGTGACCAACAACCATGTGACCATATCAAAGGTCCTTTACATTGAATGTACAACTAATTACATTATGGGGGAACACTGCAGGTGTGCAGGTACTCAAGCTGATTGGACTGTAGGATGCACATCCCGTACCGGGACATCACACAAGGTTTTGGCAGCGTCTAGTGAGAGGACCGTGACTCTACCGCGTGTGGTGTTTTTTTTTCTCTATGTTTTATGTCACTTGTAACCAACTTTTGAGAACACAAAAGAATAATTTATGTTTCATTGCGGTAAGAACAGTGTAAACTGCAGAGATTGTCAGCACCACCTCGAAAAAAGAACAGTCCATTTACTAATGGGGCGTTACATGTTAGTGCTGCGCCAAACTTCATTTTAATTATTATTTAAAAAAATTAAAGCATATTTAAAGGGGTACTCCACTGGAATTTTTTTATTTTTTTAAAGCAACTGGTTCCAGAAAGTTAAACAGATTTGTAATTTACTTCTATTTAAAAATCTTAACCCTTCCAGTACTTATTAGCTGCTGTATGCTGCATAGGAAGTTCTTTTCTTTTTGAATTTCCTTTCCAGTCTGACCACAGTGCTCTCTGTTGACACCTCGAACTGTCCAGAGTATGAGCAAATCCCTATAGCAAACCTATCCTGCTCTGGACAGTTCCTGACATGGACAGAGGTGTCAGCAGAGAGCACTATGGACAGACAGAAAGGAAATTCAAAAAGAAAATAACTTCCTGTGGAACATACAGACAGCTGATAAGTACTGGAAGGGTTATGATTTTTAAATAGAAGTAAATTACAAATCTGTTTAACTTTCTGGAACCAGTTGAATAAAAAAAAAAAGTTTTCCAGTGGAGTACCCCTTTAAATATTTTTGATGGAATAAAGTTTTATATATTTTTTTTAAATAATAATAATTAAAGTTAAGTTTGGTGCAGAACTCACACGTAACGCCCCATTAGTAAATGGACTGTTCTTGACTGAACGGACTGAACATTTTGGCAGCATACTAGCGTTTTGTTTATTACATTTTATTAAATTTTATTTTTTTTTGTAAAAAAGCTTTTTGGTGCATGAATTCCTTGTCTTTTCCTATAACAATAGCGTATCCATAGCTGTAGGGTAAAGAACACAATATATATCATTTGTACCTTAAAATATACTTTGTGTATTGATGTAGACCAGTGTTTCCAAACTAGGGTGCCTCCAGCTGTTGCAAAATTACAACTCCCAACATGCCCGGACAGCCTTCGGCTGTCCGGGCATGTTGGTAGTTGTAGTTTTGCAACAGCTGGAGGCACCTTGGTTGGGAAACACTGGTGTAGACATTAGAGTATTTGGAAAAGGATATATTGTAGCATTGTGTTTGGTGTCACAAGCTGTAGTAGACGCACGTTCAGATGACAGGATCCTTGCTGGGCTCTAGTCTGGGCCCTGTATGATGCTGGGATGCCCTTATCTGACAGCACTGGGGGATTTACACATATCACAGGCGTCCTGGGCATTGTTGAGGTGTTATCTCCTGCTGCACAGAGACATTCTGCTGAGAATCAGCTCCACTGCTGGAAGAGGGGGCGATGTGGGCTTAGTGCAATGTGCTTCGGGATAGACGTCGGTAGGGGTAGTGTTGGAACAGACAGCAAAATGAAATAAATAAAAAAATTAAAATAAAATAATAATAATAATAATATAAAATAATAAAATACAATAATAAAATATTTTATTATTAATTATTTTATTATATTTATTTTAATATTTCATTTTTATTTTATTTTATTATTTTATTTTATTAAAATAATAATAAAATAATAATATAAAATTAAAATAATAAATATAATACAATAATATTATTATTTTATTATTATTATTATTATATTATTATTTTATTTTATTGTTTTATATTTATTATTATTATTTTATTATTGTCATTATTTTATTTTATTATTTTATTATATTTGATGTTGGTGTTTAACTAAATGTTCCTGTAAAGTGATCAGGATAGTAGATAAAACATCAACTAATTTAAATACATATGATTGGTGTTTTCTTATTCCATTAGCTGTAAGGAAAACAAGGGATCCACTATTCAATCCTGTCTCGTATGTGTGTGTGTATATATATGTGGTAAGCTTGTGGGGGGTGTAGGGTATGGGGAGTGTAGCTGTGCGGGTATCAAAGGGTGCTTGTTAACCCTTGCTATTTGTGACGCCATGGTGAGGGCTCCTCAATAAAGCTTTTACTACCACCGCCCTTCCCAGGAACGATAGGGAGGTAGATGATAATAGGTTTGAGGTAGATAATAATGGATTGTCCACAACCGGAAAGCTTCTGCAAACAGCATTAACTTTTACTGAAGATATTATGTACACTGCATCAACACAACAGTCTCTTGTCATAACAGCTTCCTTTGGAGATTGACAATGGTTGGGACTTTAGCTTTAAGAGTCTTTTAGTCTATTACGCTGTTCCACTGGATTTAGGGGATTTGGTTGCGGTCCAGTAGTCAGGCTAGGATTAGCAAGAATTGGAGTAAAACTCACAATTTTGGTTCTGCTGAGGCCGTAGGTTTTGAGGCCTAGCGTGTCGCTGAAAGTTGCGTAGCACCGTCCTGTTAGTCCGGTATCCACGAGAGCAGCAACCCAAGAGAGTGATAATTGGATGCAGCTCCCTTATATGGGCAGGGGCTGGACTAACGCTAATTGGTCCATACGAATGTCAATCACCATTACAGAGATTTGTGGGTAACACGTGACCCAATGACCTCCTAAGGTCCTGCAACATACCATAGAGGTTACTAGCATGGTCACATGACCGAAGGTCCTGCGACGACGCTGAACAAGGTAAGTACTATACATTTCTATACAATATAGCTATAATTATTAAATATATACATTTTATTAATAAAGCTATACTTAAGGAGAGTCGACTAGGGACTGTCCCACCCGAGGAACCCTACATGAACCTAGTTACTCTGACTTTGGGGACCTCTACACTAGGTACTGGATGCAATACGGTACCGGGACACCACATATATATATATATCACTTGGGTGGTTACTGCACATCTTATCTATCTTATCCCACCTCTCTCTGCCAATCGAATTCTTAAACCAACCTTAATTTGCCATCTGTAATTCACATTCCAAATTGCAGACACTGTAAGGCTGGGTTCACACTACGTTTATGCAATACAGTTCCCGTATACGTTTTTCAATTTGAAAACTGTATGGAACTGTATTGAAAACCGTATGCGCTGACTCTCCATTGAAAACCGTATGCCAAAAGATGCATCAGGTTGTGTCCGTTTTGCGTCCTTTACGGTTTTGTCAGTTTTTTTTCCCGTACACCCAAAACCGTAACCTACCATGGTTTTTGGTCCGGGTGAAAAGCTGTACTGAAATGCAAACGTTGGGAACCGTACAGATCCATATGTACGTACGGTTCCATTCGGTTTTCACTATACGGTTTTTGATTTTGCACAGTTTTTTTTTTTCTTGGAATTTCAATCAAACTTTATTCATAATGGAGTTAAAAGTTAAAAACGTATACGTTTTTTTCTTAAAACGGATGCAACCGGATATAATTTTTCAAACCGTATACGGATTAAAATTTGTGCAAACATTTTGATACAGATAAGACTGCATTCACATCTCGTTTTTGCAATAAATTTCCCGTATCAGGTTTTTTTTGTAAAAAAACATATGTCTCAAAACCGGACCGAACTGTATACAACCGTATATACCTCTGTACAGTTTTAAACCATATACGGTTTGAAAACTGATGTTCAGCTGCATACGGTTTCATACGTTTTTTTGAAGAAAAAAAAAAGCCATTACGGTTTTATTTTTGTCCTTAATTAAATAAAGTTCTTCTTGTTCTATTTGGGGGAAGAACCTTTGGCGTGCACTGCGCATGTACAAACTGCAAAACCATATTGTGCAAACCAGATGGAACGTACGCACATACGGTTCTGTACGGTTCCCACTGACCACCATTTAAAAAAAAAAAAAAAAACATATACGGGTTGTATCCAGTTTTTCACCCGGACATAAAACCGTAGTAGACTAAGGTTTTGTGTACGAGAAAAAACGGATAAAACCGTAAATGATGCAAAACGTACACAACTGGATGCTACGTTCGGCATAAGATTTTCAATTAGATGTATATACATACGGTTTGCAATACGGTTCCATATGGTTTTTACACTGATGCAGGATACGGGAACCGTATTGCAAAAAAGAGATGTGAATGCAGCCTTAGTCAGGTTTTGAGGAATCCGTTTTTTTAACAAAAAACTGATACGGGAATTTGATTTCCAAAATACGTGGTGTGAACTCAGCCTTAGATGTTAATAGCAAAGAGGGGCGCTCCCAAGACGCTGAAGGGCTGAAGGCTGGAACGCCTTCTTGCTCCACCTCCCACCCCTGATTGGCAGTCAGCTGGAAGCCGAGCCCTGTTTCCAAATCTGACGTGTGGAATTTGTATGTACGAAATATGAAAACAGGGCTCGGCTTCCAGCTAAATGTCGATCAGGGATAGGAGCGAGGAAGCGTTCCAGGCCTTAGCACTTCAGGGGCTTGGGAACGCCTCTTTGACTCTTTGCACCAGCGACTTGAGTTTTCCACATTATGGAAGCACAGACAGATATATTATTTGTACCATGTGTCGTCTTGGCCGAACAGTGTCAGCAGATTGGAAGCTGAATCGCAGATGTGATTCTCCATAACCTGAACCACCACCTCAGTCTCCCCCCTATATTTCCTCACATATCTTGAGCAACCAAGTCTAGAATTGCGGATTTTTGGTCACTTCATATACCAGAAAATATTTTATAAAAAGTGATCAAAAAGTCCCATCTCTAAACAATCGTGGCACAAAAAAAAATGAGCTCACATACAACCTCATATACAGAAAAATAAGTTATAGGGGTTTAGAAGTGGACATTTTAAGCATATTCTTCATACTAAAATTTATAATTTTAAAAAGTAAAAAATATACAATTTAGATTGTTTTATCATTTACTATGTATGGCTCTACAGAATAAAGATAATATGGCATTTACCATAAACTGCACTGTGTAGAAAAAGTAGTTTTGGCTTTACCAAAGATTTTGTGGTAAAATAAGTGATGCCATTACAAAGTACAGTAGGTCCTGCATAAAAGAAGCCTCATATGGGTCTGTAGGTGGAAAATAGAAAAACTTATGGCTATTAAAATGTGAAGAGGAAGAAACTAAAATGTAAAAGTGAAAAATTGTCCTTAAAGGGGTTCTCCACCATAAGGTGATTTTAATATGTACCTGGCATACAGTAATGGACATGCTTAGGAAGGATGTTGTGAGATTACCATAACCCTGTGGCTATATTTTTGTGAACTGGCTATTTCCTGTTGGAGTTCATTCTTAAACTACAAATCCCATAGTTCCTTGTTTGTAAGTGTGTGGTCACTTTCCTCCCTCCCACACATCAGCTATCCTGCCCATTAAAACACACCTGTGATCCTTTCCATTCAAGGGATCCACGTCCTTGTCCCGGGTTATTGTCTCCAAGACACTTCTTTTTTCCCCCCTTTGTTTGTCCCTTATTTGTTTTGTCTTCTATGTGTGGCCCCTTCTTGTTTGCTCTATTACGTTGCTGTTCCTAGCAGTATTAATATCTTTGTTATTGTGCTGTTGGCTTCTGCCCTATTTGACCCTCTAGATTTAATATTTAGTCCAATTTTTTTTCTTTTTCCGTTCTTTTTCTATGTTTTTGGTTGTCAAAAAGATGTTATGTTTCATAATAATTTTTGTCCCGTAGGAATTTACCCCTCTATGGTTTCAGACTGTTTTGTTCGGGTGATCAAGTACAAAGCATTCTGGGCTGTGTATTTTTTGAAAAAAGAAAGGAGTGCAGGCACTCAAAACGCGTCGATATGACCTATGACTTGACCAAGTGTGCTGCTCACTCACGATTTTATGGGAAAAACCTAAATCAACCAACTTTACTGTGCTAGATCAATAGTCTTTGTCTGCACTCTTGTTCGTAGCTCTGTCTTCGATCTATATAGGTCATTAGTCACACTTTCATGCTGTTTTTTATTGCGGTCCAATAGCAATTTTAGTATATGCACAAGAGTCCATCTTTGCAAAAAATCCAGGTCATCCAAGAATTGGGATGGTTCCTTGAAGTTTCTCATTCTCCTTGTTACACATAGGACTTAAAGGAGAACTCCAGTGAAAAATGTTCTTATCCTTATCTGCTGCCAGAATAAAAATAATAAACCTTAAAGGAAATCTGTCACCAGTGTCACCTGCACGAAACAGAGCAAGTGACACTGATGACAATGGTACTTACCTTGTCCCGTTCCGTGCAGGGGATCTCCGGTAATCTCCTCAGTTAACTTCAGCTCCAGCCCAGCTTGGGGCACGGGTGGAGTTTAGTGACGTCACCGCTGCTGATCTCTAGCAGCGGGACCCAGCAGAGGTGACGTCAACGGCTGTTTGGGCATACTGGGATTTGTAGTTTTTCAATAGCTGGAGGCACTCCTGGTTGGGAAACACTGACCTATACTATATACTACTATATGGTCCAACATGCTGGGAGTTGTAGTTTTCGTTTGGGGCAGCTGCTGAGCCACAGGCTGTATCAGGGCATGCTGGGAGTTGTAGTTTGTAACTAACTGCAAATTTCGAATTTAATAATAAAAAAAAATCAAAAAGTCCAATCATAACAATAATCGTGGCACAAAAAATGAGCCTCATAAAGAGAAATTAAAAAGTTATAGGGTCAGAATAGGACAAAATTTCCGCTGCCCTGGATCATCGCTCTCCATCCCCGCCATCACGTCCCCGGGGTGTCCCCGCCGCTGCGGACAGTCACCACTGCCCTGGATCGTCGCTCTCCATCCCCGCCATCACGTCCCCCGGGGTGTCCCAGCCGCTGCGGACCATCACCACTGCCCTGGATCGTCGCTCTCCATCCCCGCCATCACGTCCCCCGGGGTGTCCCAGCCGCTGCGGACCGTCACCACTGCCCTGGATCGTCGCTCTCCATCCCCGCCATCACGTCCCCGGGGTGTCCCCGCCGCTGCGGACCATCACCACTGCCCTGGATCGTCGCTCTCCATCCCCGCCATCACGTCCCCCGGGGTGTCCCCGCCGCTGCGGACCGTCACCACTGCCCTGGATCATCGCTCTCCATCCCCGCCATCACGTCCCCCGGGGTGTCCCCGCCGCTGCGGACCGTCACCGCTGCCCTGGATCGTCTCTCTCCATCCCCGCCATCACGTCCCCGGGGTGTCCCCGCCGCTGCGGACCGTCACCACTGCCCTGGATCGTCGCTCTCCATCCCCGCCATCACGTCCCCCGGGGTGTCCCAGCCGCTGCGGACCGTCACCACTGCCCTGGATCGTCGCTCTCCATCCCCGCCATCACGTCCTCGGGGTGTCCCCGCCGCTGCGGACCATCACCACTGCCCTGGATCATCGCTCTCCATCCCCGCCATCACGTCCCCCGGGGTGTCCCCGCCGCTGCGGACCATCACCACTGCCCTGGATCATCGCTCTCCATCCCCGCCATCACGTCCCCCCAGGGTGTCCCCGCCGCTGCGGACCATCACCGCTGCCCTGGATCGTCGCTCTCCATCCCCGCCATCACGTCCCCCGGGGTGTCCCCGCCGCTGCGGACCGTCACCGCTGCCCTGGATCGTCGCTCTCCATCCCCGCCATCACGTCCCCCGGGGTGTCCCCGCCGCTGCGGACCGTCACCACTGCCCTGGATCGTCGCTCTCCATCCCCGCCATCACGTCCCCAGGGTGTCCCCGCCGCTGCGGACCGTCACTGCTGCCCTGGATTGTCGCTCTCCATCGCAGTCATCACGTCGCTGTGCATGCCGCTCCTATTGGATGACGGGACGTTGTGCACGGCGACGTGATGACGACTGAGAGCGACGGCCATGCAGCGGAGCCTGAAGAGGACGGTCCGGAACGTCGGGGACAGGTGAGTGTCACTCACTGGACCAAACAGGGCACATTAAACAGCTATCCAGCAGCAACTGAAGCAGTCTGCGCTGCCGGATAGCCATTTATGCAATGGCCCCGACATACCATAATTTCAACATACAATGCTTTTGTATGTCGGGGCCATCGTAGGTCGGGGGATCACTTTAGCCCCGTGTAATTCTGCCTTTACACAGTCAATAGACCAATGATAGGTGACAACTTTTTGAATTTTTTTAATTTGTAACAACTACATATGTAGTTTTCTTGGAAGTCCCCGAGTCCTCGTCTCATCTGCCATGACTGTCCTCTTGTTTCTTTCTGTTGTCCCTGAACTGATTTTTTGTACCCTGGGGCGATGAAACGCAGCAGGAAAAGCCAAATTCATTACCCTATTGATGCCTGGCTGTAACCCTTGCTATGCCAGAGATCTTGCCCATCAAAGCCAAGTGTGGGAAGGACAGGGCTTATTTGTCTCCGCAATTACGGGGGGGGGGGGGGGGGGATAATTGGAGTCATTATCTGCTTCTGATTTTTGGCTCTATTTGGTGGATAAGTGCTGGCGCACATGCAGATCCGGCCTTCTTCTAATTTCGCATCCATTTCGGCTCTTGGTTCCTCCGTCTCCTCTCTTCCCTCGGTGATCCCCCACCCTCCCCTCATGTCTCTCTCCCACCCACCGCCAATCATCTTCTCACCGGGGAGCTTTGAATATAGCAGCTTGCCTATTTAAAAATAAAATGAAAATTTAATGCCAACAAAATGCCACACACATTTTCAGATGGAGTGTGAAGAGAGAAGGGGGAGGTGGGGGTCTGCCCCGAGCTGTGTGTGTACAATATAGAATTCCCTCCTTGTAAACACAAATGACTTCTGTCACTTTCTGCTCCGTCACCTCTGGGCCATGGCAGGTAGAGGAGGTGACACAGCGAGGACTATTACTTTCCTGAATGTGTATGTTGTGCTATGATTAGAACAATGCATTGGCCTGAAGGACACGGAAAGATCTGAAATAATATTCATTCTTTTGGAAATGTTTACACTGGACCCAAATCCACGATAAAAATTAGAAGTCAAAATCTGCAACAAATCTGCAGTGTCTCAGACCTGTGTGAATATATCCTTATACAGGGCTGGTGTAAGGATTTTTGCCCCCTAGGCAAAAGCTAATTTTGTCACCCATTGGCTCCGCCCTTTGACACGCCCCACCTTACTACTGGGGTGACACACTGTAACAAACCTCCTTCTCATGTAATCTCCTTACTACTGGGGTGACACACTGTAACAAACCCCCTCCTCATGTAATCTCCTTACTACTGGAGTGACACACTGTAACAAACCTCCTCCTCGTAATCAACTTTCTACTAGGGTGACACAGTGGTGCTGGCTGGGCGGGTGCTTCGGATGCTAGCTGGCTACTATCTTTCTTGCTGCGTGCAGAGTGAGGGGGCTCTCTAGGCGGTTGCCTATTTTGCCTATAGCCAGAACCGGCCCTGCCCTTACAACACAGATATAACTATTCAAAGGGATGTTGCCTGTAGTCAGTGTCTTATCAATAGGGCAACAACAACCTTTTTGTGCCACAATCCCCTCTAGGTTTTGACTCTCTGACTTTATTTAGGTTTACCTTTTGTCAGCTGACTTGGTACCTCTTTTGCTTGCGTGTTTCTGACTTCTCTGCCCTGTGCACTTAGTGAGTGTAACCTAGTTTGGGGATCTGTGGAGTGAGGTTGGCAGAGACCTACTCACTGAGTTCAGATTGTAGACCGGCAGGCGCCTCACTCCATATACCCTACTACTACCACCATCGCTGATGACCGGGAACACATGCAGGGCTGCCACGGGGATATAATTGAGTAGTGCTATGCCTGTAGCGCAACAAGCAGAGGCGAGTGTGCCTTCTCACTATTTTTACTCTGACTCGGTAATTTAAAGGGGTATTCCAGGAAAAAACTTTTTTTTTTTTTTATTTTTTTTAATCAACTGGCTCCAGAAAGTTAAACAGATTTGTAAATTACTTCTATTAAAAAATCTTAATCCTTTCAATAATTATTAGCTGCTGAAGTTGAGTTGTTGTTTAATGTCTGACAACAGTGCTCTCTGCTGACATCTCTGCTTGTCTCGGGAACTGCACAGAGTAGAAGAGGTTTGCTATGGGGATTTGCTTCTAAACTGGACAGTTCCCGAGACACGTGTCATCAGAGAGCACTTAGACAGAAAAGAACAACTCAACTTCAGCAGCTAATAAGTACTGAAAGGATTAAGATTTTTTTAATAGAAGTAATTTACAAATCTGTTTAACTTTCTGGAGCCAGTTGATAGATAGATATAGATAAAGATAATATATTATGAAAAAAAAAGTTTTTTCCTGGATAACCCCTTTAAAGATCCATCACCTACTTTACCGCTGATAACGGCACTTAGCGCCTGTGTTTGTTATTTTTCTCTGCATGCTACCTGTTTGGGGATTGTCGTTTAGGGTGGATGGTCCATATAGGAAGGGACAGTGGTTGGGGCAAGATTCAGGTCTGCACTGATCCCTACCCCGGACATGACACCCTAATACATGGAGAGATGGGCAGACAACAGACAATGGTGTTTAAAGAGTACCTCTCATTAACTTGATAAATGTTATAATCCTCCCAGTCCACTGCCCCCATCATGATAAACCACCCCTGCCTTTATTTTTATTATTATTAGTTTTCTACCTTGATATTGATCTGTATTTTCTGCTCAGTCAGATTCACAGACTGGGAAGGGGCGTTCCCCAGCAGGCGTGACATCATCTGAAGCCATACAGGGGAGAACTTCCTCCCTCACTCTGCTACACACAGCTCAGAGCAGTTCAGTGTGAGATGAGCTATGATTGGCTAAGGCTGCGCACACACCCTTCATCACTCCAGACTGCATTTCCTGATTTTGGACTTCTGCCAGGCCAGCAGGAGTCCATAGTCTGTGTAAGAGATGGGGGGGGGGGGGGGGGGGGGGAAATGTGCTCTGGACACGTAGGGAGACACCTAGTGGCAGCTTTTTTAAACACAAAACATAGAAAACTTAGTTTTTTTTAAACAAAGTACATTAGAAAGATTTTTTATTTACCAGAAGGCAGTGGTCTCCAACCTGCGGACCTCCAGATGTTTAAAAGATGCGATCAGCCAATGAATGTGCCAGAGTCTGCATGGGACTGCCTAAACTGCCCCCTTGGACTACCATTTTCCTACATGACTAATTTTGGAATAATGAGCCAACGCCAGGAGAGGCTTTAGAATAGCCAATTGCTTATGCGGCGGGAGTTGATGAATATGGAAATAATTCTCGGTGGACAATTTATCACCAGAGGGGACAGAATCATTGCAGACGCTGGCAATACACACTTAACCCAATACCGCCACATCTCTGAGATCTCTCCAGATATTCTATTAATATAATATGATAATGTCCCTCCGCTCAGGCATTCATCAAAGGAGATAGAACAATATTAACTTCCTATCTCTATCTATATAACCAACCTTCAACCATCACGTATCCATATTACGTACGCACTTCTATCCTAAATGACTCTTGGTGCAGATGGGGCATTACTATAAAGGTTTCTCTGGCAGGGCATTGGGGGTGGGGGTGGTACTTTATTTAGACACCACCGATTTAGTGGAGAAAGTAGAGTGAAATTGTACCGACATCCTGGAACTTCATCCACCAAACTATGTACTTAAAGGGGTACTCCGGTGGAAAACGTCTTTTTTTTATTTAGTTATTTATTTTTTTTATTTTTTTTAAATCGACTGGTGCCAGAAAGTTAAACAGATTTGTAAATGACTTCTATTCTATTAAAAAAAAAATCTTAATCCTTCCAGTACTTATTAGCTGCTGACTACTACAGAGGAAATTCTTTTCTTTTTGGAACACAGAGCTCTCTGCTGACATCACGAGCACAGTGCTCTCTGCTGACATCGCTGGACAGTTCTTAAAATGGACAGAGTAGGAGAAAATCCCCATAGAAAACATATGCTGCTCTGGACAGTTCCAAAAATGGACAGAGATGTCAGCAGAGAGCACTATGCTCGTGATGTCAGCAGAGAGCTCGGTGTTCCAAAAAGAAAATACAGTGGTCCCTCAACATACCATGGTAATCCGTTCCAAATGGACCATCGTTTGTTGAAACCATCGCATGTTGAGGGATCCGTGCAATGTAAAGTATAGGACAGTGGTCTACAACCTGCGGACCTCTAGATGTTGCAAAACTACAACACCCAGCATGCCCAGACAGCCGTTGGCTGTCCGGGCATGCTGGGTGTTGTAGTTTTGCAACATCTGGAGGTCCGCAGGTTGTAGACCACTGTTAGAGAAAGTTGTACTCACGTGTCCCCGCCGCTCCGGACGGTCACCGCTGCCCGGGATGTCGCTGTCCATCGCTGCCGCTGTGTCCCCCGGCACTCCGGCAAGGCCTCTGCTTCCCCGTCATCCTTGCTCTCCGTCGCCGCCATCACGTCGCAACGCACGCAGCTCCTATTGGATGACGGGACGGCGTGCGCAGCGACGTGATGACGACGATGGAGAGCGCCGACGATGCAGGGGATCCCGAAGAGGATGCGCCGGAGCCCCAAGGACAGGTAAGTGACCATCACCGGAGCTCACGGGGCATTGTAAACAGCTATCCGGTGGCAGCTGATGCAGTCTACGCTGCCGGATAGCCGTTTATGCGATGGCCCCGACATAAAAAAGCATCGTATGTTGATGCTGCCTTCAACATGCAATGGCCTCTGAGAGTGATCGTATGCTGAAATTATCGTATGTCGGGGCCATTGTAGGTCGGGGGGGTCACTGTAATTTCCTCTGTAGTATTCAGCAGCTAATAATTACTGGAAGGATTAAGATTTTTAAATAGAAGTAATTTACAAATCTGTTTAACTTTCTGGCACCAGTTGATAAAAAAAAAAAAAAAGTTTTCTACCGGAGTACCCCTTTAAAGGGGTACTCCGCTGCTCAGCGTTCGGAACAAACTTTTCTGAACGCTGTATCCAGCGCCGGGAGCTCGTGATGTCATAGCCTCGCCCCCTCATGACAGCACGCCTCGCCCCCTCAATGCAAGTCTATGGGAGGGGGCGTAACGGCCATCACGCCCCCTCCCATAGACTTGCTTTGAGGGGGCAGGGCTATTACGTCACGAGCTCCCGGCTCCAGCGTTCGGAACAGGTTTGTTCCTAACGCTGAGCAGCGGAGTACCCCTTTAATGGCCACTTTATTAGGCACGTTGCTTATTTACGCAAATAGCTAATCAGCCAATCAAATGGCAACAACTCCGTTCCACTAACTGCTGATCTCCTGGGATTTTCACACACAACCATCTCCTGGGTTTACAGAGAATGGTCTGAAAAAGAGAAAATATCCGGTGAGGGGCAGATGTGCGGAGGAAAATGCCTTGTGAGAGGATGGGTAGACTGGGTCGAGATGACAGAATGGTAACAGTAACTCAAATAACCAATTGTGACAACCAAGGTCTGCAGAATCACAAGTCAAACGTTGAAGCAGATGGGCTTCAGCAGCCGACCACAGCCAGGGCCACTCCTGTCAGCTAAGAATGGGAACCTAAGGCCACAAGTCACACATGGCACCAAAATTGGACAATGGAAGAACATTGTCTGGTCTGATGAGTCTCCATTCCAGCGGCGACATTAAGATGACAAGGTCAGAATTTGGTGTAATTAACACAATGCATGGATCTATCCTGCCTCGCATCAGTGGTTCAGACTGGTGGTGTAATGGTGCGGGGGACATTTTCTGGGCACTTTGGGCCCCTTAGTACCAATTAATCCTGGTATAAACACCACAGCCTACCTGAGTATTGTTACTGACCATGTCCGTCCCTTTATGACCACAGTGGACCCATCTACTGATGATACTTCCAGCAGGATAATGTCCCGTGTCACATGACATCGTCTCATACAGGACAATGAGGTCACATGACATCATCTCATACAGGACAATGAGGTCACATGACATCATCTCATACAGGACAATGAGGTCACATGACTCCAATGGCCTCAACAGTCACCAGATCTCATCCAATAGATCACCGCTGGGATGTGGTGGAACCGGAGATTCTCATCATGGATCCGACAAATCTACAACTACAGTGTGATGTCATCATGTCCATATGGAGGAACTGTGTGATGTCGTCATGTCTATATGGAGGAACTGTGTGATGTCGTCATGTCCATATGGAGGAACTGTGTGATGTCATCATGTCCATATGGAGGAACTGTGTGATGTCATCATGTCCATATGGAGGAACTGTGTGATGTCGTCATGTCCATATGAAGGAACTGTGTGATGTCGTCATGTCCATATGGAGGAACTGTGTGATGTCGTCATGTCCATATGGAGGAACTGTGTGATGTCATCGTGTCCATATGGAGAACTGTGTGATGTCGTCGTGTCCATATGGAGGAACTGTGTGATGTCGTCGTGTCCATATGGAGGAACTGTGTGATGTCATCATGTCCATATGGAGGAACTGTGTGATGTCATCATGTCCATATGGAGGAACTGTGTGATGTCATCATGTCCATATGGAGGAACTGTGTGATGTCATCGTGTCCATATGGAGGAACTGTGTGATGTCATCATGTCCATATGGAGGAACTGTGTGATGTCGTCGTGTCCATATGGAGAACTGTGTGATGTCGTCGTGTCCATATGGAGGAGCTGTGTGATGTCATCGTGTCCATATGGAGGAGCTGTGTGATGTCATCGTGTCCATATGGAGGAACTGTGTGATGTCATCGTGTCCATATGGAGGAACTGTGTGATGTCATCGTGTCCATATGGAGGAACTGTGTGATGTCATCGTGTCCATATGGAGGAACTGTGTGATGTCATCGTGTCCATATGGAGGAACTGTGTGATGTCGTCATGTCCATATGGAGGAACTGTGTGATGTCATCATGTCTATATGGAGAACTGTGTGATGTCGTCATGTCCATATGGAGAACTGTGTGATGTCATCATGTCCATATGGAGGAGCTGTGTGATGTCATCATGTCCATATGGAGAACTGTGTGATGTCATCATGTCCATATGGAGAACTGTGTGATGTCGTCATGTCCATATGGAGAACTGTGTGATGTCATCATGTCCATATGGAGGAGCTGTGTGATGTTGTCATATCCTACAGATCTGATGCATGTTTTTTCATGCGACAGATTCCCTTAAAACACCTTAATGCGTTGCGACTCATGTAAGCCCGTTTTTTGGTGTAAATTGCAGTTTGCAATATTAAATCTTGTGGGCGTCTATATGAGCCGTCGCTTGGAAGGACTCGGCTCAGGAACAGCAAGTTCTCTGCTTCCGCAAAAGCCTTTTAATGTTTTTTTAATATGTTTATAATGTTTTGTCTAAGCCATATCACAGTCTTATGCTGCACATCATCTGTAGGGCCCCACCACAATTGGGAGGCAGCGAGGGGCACGACGGAGGTGAAATCATCAATCTGTTATCAACCCTGACACAGAAAATGAGGCAATTATGTTCTAGTGTCCCAAGGGGCGGGCTGGCGGAGAGCAGATAAACTGCTGGCCTTGTAAGGAATGGAGAGCGAGGGGGATGAAAAGGGGTTAATACGGACAATAGTTATAATATATGCTGAGTCGGGGGACGGCGAAGAAGGCAAGGGCACGATTGTGGAGACCGTATAGAAAATAGTACTAAGTAATAGAGTCAGAACGGTGCGTGAGCTGGAGCCCCGGGCAGGAGATCGGAATCGATCAATAATTGGAGTCTATGAAGTGAAGAAAAGCGATCAGGACGCTCGGCGACAATCCTGTCCTGTATTTATGGATCACTGACGGACATGTGCGTGTACTGGCACTAGGGTTCCCACCTGATCGGTATTATGGCCACCCTGCCGGTATTATCCAACCAATCCTCCAACTCCCGGAATGTTGCACCATAACCTATACCAGTGTTTCCCAACCAGAGCGCCTCCAGCTGTTGCAAAGCTACAACTCCCAGCATGCCCAGACAGCCGTTGGCTGTCTGGGCATGCTGGGAGTTGTAGTTTTGCAACAGCTGGAGGCAACCCTGGTTGGGAAACACTGACCTATACTATATACTACTATATAGTCCAACATGCTGGGAGTTGTAGTTTTGCAACAGCTGGAGGCACCCCTGGTTAGGAAACACTGACCTATACCATATACTACTATATAGTCCAACATGCTGGGAGTTGTAGTTTTGCAACAGCTGGAGGCACCCCTGGTTAGGAAACACTGACCTATACTATATACTACTATATAGTTCAACATGCTGGGAGTTGTAGTTTTCGTTTGGGGCAGCTGCTGAGCCACAGGCTGTATCAGGACATGCTGGGAGTTGTAGTTAGTAACTAACTGTAACTTCTGAATTTAATAAAAAAAAGTGATCAGAAAGTCCCATCAAGACAAAAATGGTCCTGTTACAAAACTACAGATCGGGGCGCAAAAAATGACCCTCATACAGGCCGTATAAGGAGAAATAAAAAAGTGATAGGGTTCAGAATAGGAGAAAATTTCCTCCCGCGTATGTGTATCCTGTGATGTCACGCATATATAATTAAATTATGCAAATTAGCATGGCTGTTTTTTTTGTTTTTGTTTGCAAGAAAGGGGGCAATCGTAACTTGCACGGACTTCATTGATTCTAATGGCCCCAGCACATGTGTATTTTTGGGAAAAGTCCCAAAAATATACGTACCGGGCGGTTCAAAAAGGATGGTGAATAACACAACATTTTTAATATGAAAGGATGCATCTATACACTATTAGTGTTGAGCATGAATATTCGTAATGCCAATTTTTATCGGCACTTCGCGATTTCGCGAATATTTAGAATATAGTGCTATATATTCGTAATTCCTTTTTTTCTTAGTTTTTTTTTACATGCAAATTTTTATGCGAATTTTCCATGCGAACAGGGGTCTGTCACATGGGTCTGTTTTTTTTTTTTTTTTCACATGCGGATTTTTATGCGAATTTGCGATATTTTGTAAATATATTGACGAATATTCGTCCTATGTTCGCGAAATTCGCATATTCCATGGAAAAAAAAGTGAATGAACATAGCGAATATGCGAATTTCGCGAACATAGGACGAATAATCGTCAATATGTTCGCGAAATATCGCAAATTCGAATATGGCCCCTGCTGCTCATCACTAAACACTACAAACGTTCATTGATTTCCATTGGCGACACGAAAGGTGTCCTAAGCGGTGGTCCAGTTCTGTCCAGATGTGGCCGACACATACTGGGATATGGACTGTGTCAGTGATGTGTTGGCTCAGGACATTTAGATCCTGTGGCTGGGCAAATACACTGTCCGGGCATGCTGGGAGCTGGAGGCACCCTGGTTGGGAAGCACTGGCTTAAAGGGGTACTCCAGCGCTAAGACATCTTATCCCCTATCCAAAGGATAGGGGATAAGATGCCTGATCGTGGGGGTCCTGCCGCTGGGGACCCCCGTGATCTTGCACGCAGCACCCCTTTACCATCAGACCCGGAGCATATTCGCTCCTGGTCTGATGAGTGACGATGAGGGCCGGAGTATTGTGACGTCACGGCTCCGCCCCCGTGTGACCTCACGCTCCGCCGCCTCAATGCAAGCCTATGGGAGGGGGCGGAGTGTGACGTCACGGGGCGGAGCTGTGATGTCACAATGCTCCGGCCCTGGGGTGAACATGCTCCGGGGGAACATGCCCCGTGGACTGATGGTAACGAGGTGCTGCGTGCAAGATCACGGGGGTCCCCAGCGGCAGGACCCCCGCGATCAGGCATCTTATCCCCTATCCTTTGGATAGGGGATAAGATGTCTTAGGCTGCATTCACACCTCGTTTTTTACATACGGGTGCCGGATCCAGCTGGGGGAGGGGCAAACCGGGCGCTCCCGTACCCCAGCCGGATCAGCCCGTGACTCCATTTACTTTAATGAGCCAACCGGAGTCAAACGGTGACTCCGGTCGGCTCAGTTTTGACCCGTATCCGGTTTTGGACTGGACCTAAAACCGTTCTAAAACGGTTTTAGGTGCGGTCAGGAAACCGGTTGGCTCATTAAAGTAAATGGAGTCACGGGCTGATCCGGCTGGGGTACGGGAGCGCCCAGATTGCCCCTCCCCCAGCTGGATCCGGCACCCGTATGTAAAAAATGAGGTGTCAATGCAGCCATAGCGCCGGAGTACCCCTTTAATACAAAATGGGGTCACAATACGGCCAGGTCAGGGAGGTGCACAGACCTTTTGGGGGCAGGGGCTGAACTGAAAAAAAGGGCATTTCCCATAATTATTTATATAAATACCCACATAAAGATGCCAGCACTGCCCAGGGCACCTTTAGGAGTAACATCAAAAGAGCAGGGGCTCAAGCCCCCTATCTTGTCAACCTGTGCCCCTCCCAGGGCATTAACCCTGTGTATCCCTGGACCCTGAATACATCCTGATTCATACTATATAGACAGTATAGGGATTTATGCCAACACTTACCTAATAAACTATGCGTACAGTAAGTCAGCGGGGACATAGCAGACGGTATAAAGCGTAACCCCCCCCCCCCCCCCCCCCCGTATGCAAAGCGAGTAGGATGCGAAAGGAGAAAAACAAAAACCCTTTTTCCTTGACTGTAGAAATTATGTCTTAAAAGCTTCCTCCCCAGACGCGGTTAATGATGTTTATTGCTCCACCGCCATTTCATTAGAAGTAAATGGACTTTTCATTACCAGCCATTACTATCTGTTTATTACAGCGACGTAAACCAGTGTTAACCCTTTGCGTTCTTGTCTGTTCAGGAGACCGGTGTCTCATCTCTATAAGGCTGCATTCACATCTTGTTTTTGCAATACGGGTCCCGTATCCCGTTTCTGTACAAAAAAACGTATGTCTCCAAACCGGACCGAAACTTTGCAACCATATATATGCCTCCTCACATTTTTATACCGTATACGGTTTGAAAACGGATGTCCGTTTGCATACGTTTTAATATGTTTTCCTTGAAAAAAAAACTGATACGGTTTTATGTTTGTCAACATTTTAAATAAAGTTCTTCTTTTTATTGAATTTCCAAAAAAAAACAAAAAAAAAACAGTATTGTGCAAATCGGATGTAACCGTACGCACATACGGTTCAATACGGTTACCATAGAACTCCATTTTAAAATAACCGTATACAGGTTGGATACGGTTTTTGACCGGGACACAAAAACGTAGTAGACTACGGTTTGGTGTACTGTTAAAAACTGTATAAACCCGTAAATGATGCAAAACGTACACAACCTGATGCTACGCTTGGCATATGGTTTACAATGAAATGTCTATATATACGGTTTGCCATACGATTCAATACGTTTTTTCAATGAAACCGGATATGGCAAAAACGAGATGTGAATGCAGCCTAAGTGAGAAGTGCTCAGACCTGTAGTGTACATAGAAGAAAAGGGAACCCATAGCGAACATCGAAACAGGCTTCCTATGGCGTCTAAATTTACCTTCCGGTACAGAAAGGTCTGGTGTTTATTTCACTTTAGTTTTTCATGACTTATTGGTCAATACCTCCTCCATTAATTTGCTGACAATGCAGTTCTGCACAGTTTCTTACCCATAGAAAAAGAAGGGGCCAACCAAGGCAAAGGGCCCCATAGCATCAGCAGGGACGGGCACAGGTTGACTAGAAAGGGGGCTTGTAGGATGTTACTCCTAAAAGTGCCCTGGGCAGTCTTATTATGGGAAGTGCCCTTTATTTCAGTTTAGACCCTGCCCCCTAAAATGTTTGTGCACGTCCCTGAGCAGCAGTATGGTCTTCCCCAATCGTATATATGGCATTGCCTCAGACATATATAAACAAATCTCTGTCCAGCTTAATGGAGACTCCGCTTGAATGTGATATTATTTAAAGGCCAACTAAATCTGGATTTAGCTACACTAAAAATGATGCCATTTAAGTGCCATCTGTCTAAATATCCCCATGACAGCACATCCTGTCCCTTGTCATAGAAACATGGGGGGAATATGTGGTAGAGGGTGTGATGAGGACAGATGGCATTAACCCCTTGTTTGTGACGCCAGGGCGTAGTTTAGCCTATAACCACCCGAAGGTAGACCGCTGCATCCTGGGCTAGGCACGGGAGCAATAATCACTCAGACGCCAAGTTACGGAACAACGGCAGCTTTACTGAGTTAGACAGGTGGAATAGTCCTATACAGCTTTGCCAGACCCACGGAGGTGACTAGTGACTTCAGAGACCTAAGGGCTTGCTGGGACTTGCAGTGGACTGGGACAGTTTTGATGCAGGCCACGCTGACTGAAGACAGGTTGACTTTGACTGACTTGATTGAGACTGACTATACCCAGTTTGTTGCTTACCAGGCTCTGACTGGGACCTGGGGGTTGTGGACTTGTAGACTTGATGCCTTCTCTGGACTCAAGACAGACTCTTAGGACTTTACTGCACTGGACCTCAGCAAAGACTTAACTGGAATCAAGAGAGCGAGCTAGCTCCTCCCAGGAATTATATGGGAGAGACTAGGAGGGGTCCCATAGGTCACCCTAAGGTCACATGGTCACTAATACCTCACTGGGTTACAATCACATGACAACAGTTCTTAAAGACATAACACTTTAATATACAATACACAGAATAAAGATAACTCTACAAGGGGAACAGGAGCAGAGGGCCCAGGGGACACTGCAGGGAGGCTGCCTGACAGGACAGCAAGGGTACAACTCCTGTACCGGGCCACCACAAATATATAATTGGTGTTGTAGGTGAATGATTTTTGGCCACCTTTATTTTGTGTGGTGGTAATGTGTATGTTCGCCGAATTTATGGAGTGGCCGCATGCTGGGAGTTGACGTTTTGCAACAGCTGGAGGCACTTCGGTTGGTAAACACTGGGATAGGGTCTTACAAGTTGATCAGTGCCCGACTGATCACAAGAATGGTAACCAAATTGTCCCTAAATTAAATTATGCACCTTGAGTGTACATGCCCAGCACTTGGTTCATTCTCTACGGGGCTGCTAACTACTGGCAAGCAATGAACTCGGAAATGTTTGCCGGCCTGGAAGAAAATGGCGCAGAAAGTAATGCAGTGTGCGCCTTTAATTTTTGGGGGGACAAATTTGTCCCCATTCTGGTGATTGGTGGCGGTCTCAGCATCCAGACCCCCACTGATCAGCTTTTGATCCCCCTACTCTGCAGATAGGGGGTAACTTTATGGTATAAAAATACCCCTTTAAAGGGTTACTCCGGTGGAAAACATTTTTTTTTTAAATCAATTGGTGCCAGTAAGTTAAACAGATTTGTAAATTACTTCTATTAAAAAATCTTAACCCTTCCAGTACTTATCAGCTGCTATATGTTCTTTTCTTCTTGAGTTTCTTTTCTGTCTGACCACAGTGCTCTCTGCTGACACCTCTGTCCATGTCACGAACTGTCCGGAGCAGGATAGGTTTGCTATGTGGATTTGTTCCTGCTCTGGACAGTTCCTGACATGGTCAGAGGTGTCAGCAGAGAGCACTGTGGTCAGACAGAAAAAAAATTCAAAAAGAAATGAACTTCCACTGGAGCATACAGCAGCTGATAAGTACTGGAAGGGTTAAGACTTTTTTTTATAGAAGTAATTTACAAATCTGTTTAACTCTCTGGCACCAGTTGATTAAAATAAATAAATAAATTTTTTCCACCGGAGTACCCCTTTAATACCCATTGGTCTGCATTAACAATGCATGTAGCTTTTGGGAAGGGGTAAAAAAAAACTATATTTTTACCCATGGTTCCTTCAAAGTAATCCATCAGTGAATACAGAACATGTAGACCAGTGGTCTTTAACCTGCGGACCTCCAGATGTTGCAAAACTACAACTTCCAGCATGCCCGGACAGCCGTTGGCTGTCCGGGCATGCTGGGAGTTGGTTTTGCAACATCTGGAGGTCTGCAGGTTGAAGACCACTGGTGTAGACTATTCTCAGTAAGAGACCTACAGATCCCCTCTGCGGTCACCTAATTGAGTACAGATCTGCCAGTCATCCCTGTGATGTTGATGGACAAGCACTGACAGGACACCACTATTTACTGGATTTGAGTTGAACTCTATGATGGGTTCCATCTCTGTATAAGGAATACTGAACCAGAACCAATTATTTCTATTTATTTCCTGTATTTTCAGGTACATGGATCACTTCTTCCTCCAATTACCAATAATAGGGGCTGAAAGACAAGACAAGCTGCGCTGCCAATATTCAGGTTCCTATAAGGTCTTATGTACAAAACTGTGTGTATTTCTGCTAGGGTTGCCACCTTTCTTGCAACAAAAAAAATACTGGCCATGCTAATTTGCATAATTAATTATAAATGCGTGACATCACAGGATACACAAATGCGGGGGAAATTTTGTCCTATTCTGACCCCTATAACTTTTTTTTATTTCTCCTTATATGGGGCCTGTATGAGGGTCATTTTTTGAGCCCCGATCTGTAGTATTTAACAGACCATTTTTGTTTTGATGTGACTTTTTGATTGTTTTTTTAATTAAATTCGGGAGTTGCAGTTGGTTACTAACTACAACTCCCAACATGCCCTGATAAAGCCTGTGGCTCAGCAGCTAGCCCAAATGGAAACTACAACTCCCAGCATGTGGGATTATATAGTAGTATATAGTATAGGTCAGTGTTTTCCAACAAGGGGTGCCTCCAGCTGTTGCAAAACTATTACTCCCAGCATGTTGGACTATATAGTAGTATATAGTATAGGTCAGTGTTTCCAACCAGAGCACCTCCAGCTGTTGCAAAACTACAACTCCCAGCATGCCTTGATACAGCCTGTGGCTCAGCAGCTGCCCCAAACGAAAACTACAACTCCCAGCATGTTGGACTATATAGTGTAGGTCAGTGTTTCCCAACCAGAGCGCCTCCAGCTGTTGCAAAACTACAACTCCCAGCATGCCCGGACAGCCGTTGGCTGTCCGGCCATGCTGGGAGTTGTAGTTTTGCAACAGCTGGAGGCGCTCTGGTTGGGAAACACTGGTATAGTATATGGTGCAACATTCCAGGAGTTGGAGGATTGGTTGGATAAATACCGACCATTGCATTGCCAGTATTTTTAATATAAAAATACCGGCAAGGTGGCTAAAATACCGTCTGTGTCTGTAAAATACCGGCCGGGTGGCAACCCTAATTTCTGTATATACTGTGCTCTGTAGTCTGCATAGTTACAGGTGGGATGCTGTATTATACAATGTTTTCCCCTAGAAGAATTAAAATCATTCCTCCTTGTAAAAAACTCAGTCCAATATATGGCTTTACTATGTATGGCTCCATTCAAATACATTAGTCAGTGGCAGAGGCGTCGCTTGTAGCTCCTGGACCCAGATGCAAAATCTGGCCAATTATAATACTGGTCTATTATGGGGCAGATTTGCTTTGAGGACCCTGTGGTAACGAGTTGTGATGAGGGCAGATGTTGTTGTTACCCTAGGGGCAGATGACATTGACCCCTTGTATTCGTGACGCCAGGGCGTAGTTTATCCTCAATACCACCCGAAGGTATACTGCTAGATCCTGGGCGAGGCACAGGGACAATAATGACTCTGACACAAAGTTACGGATTACGGTAGCTTTACTGAGGGTAGACAGATGGTAAAGTCTATACAGTTCAGCCAGGGCCCAAGAAGGTGACCAGTGACATAGTGATCTTAAATGGGCACTGTCAGATACAAAAACTTTTGATGTGTTGTAAAGCATGTATAACCAATCGGTTTTGCAATTGCTTTCATTAGAAAATGTTCAGTATTTCATACAGAAAAAGCCAGTCAAACAACTGCCCCCCCTGCCTGCTTGGACACATACTAGTCCTGCTGTGTCCATGAGTCATCACCTATGTCATGGACACACTTCCTTGATTGACAGCTGTGAGCGCAGAGAAAAATCCTCCCACTGTCAACTTGTGTCCCGCTACTGTCAGTGAGGACAAGCTGGGAGTTGTAGTTTTGCTAATGCTAGGGGAGATGTGAGCAGACAGCATACTGAGGGAGGGGGCGGAGACCTGCACAGTTAGGCCACACCCCACCCTTTGAGAGGAATTTAGACTAGTGAGCTAAATTAAAAGTGTATTAAAAAATAAATAAAGGTGTTAGACACAAAAATCAGATGTACATGGTCAGGATTAGGTACTGAGTGATATATTAAAAAAAACATTTTTTGTTGAATCTGACGGGTACGCTTTAAGGGCTTGCAGGGACTTGTAGTAGGACTGGACAATTTAATGCAGGCCACGCTGACTTGACAGTTGCTGACAGGGACTGACTTGACTGTAGATTACTTGCAATTGACTGTGGCTGCAGACTGGACTTGAGGCCTTCTATGACTCTGGACTCTCTCTAGGACTCGTCTTGACCTCAGCAAAGACTTGTAAGGAAAAAAAAGAGAGCAGAGGCTCCACCCAGGGCTTATATGGGGGGGACTATCAGGGAGCCCATAGGTCACCCCTGGGATCACCTGAGAGGATACAGAAGTAGAAAAAAGGAGGACAGCACCTCGCGTAATTCTGTGGGCTAAATGCCCCAAATGCCCTATTAGTTGGAAATATTCTCACCTTATGTGAACCTTAGTTTCATGCATATCACCCCTTAGAAAGCGGGGTAGCGATGTGGGATCCTCGGCTGCAGCCTGCAGAGATGACTGGTTACCTCTTGGGAGGGTCGGTAGTGGTCTAGGCGTGAAAAACTTGGAAAAAATCTTCTGCGGTGGCGCTGCCTTGGTGGATTCACACACGGAGTCAGGTTTGGGTACAAGTATCATGTATTTTATTCATACACGGAACCAGTACAGGAAAATGCAAGACGCGTTATGCTCACCTTATGTGAGGGAACATACCCTCGAAACGCATCTTGCATTTTCCTGTACTGGTTCCGTGTATGAATAAAATACATGATACTTGTACCCGAACCTGACTCCGCTTGTGAATCCACCAAGGCAGTGCCACCGCAGAAGATTTTTTCCACGTTTTTCATGCCTGGGATTACCTGGTCACTGGTACCTCCTGGGTAATAATCACATGACAAGTCACATGGTAAACAGTCTTAAAGTGACAACGCTTTCTGAATACATCACATGGTATAATACCTGACAAGGCAGCAAGGGTACGGGGTAACACCTCCCGTACTGGGCTACAACCCCCCAGGTACCAAGGCCTGGGTGCGACTGCTACCTCTATAGCTATGCCCCTGATCATTGGCCTACATGAAAGTACAGGAGCTCTATATAAAATATAACGGGGGAGATTTATTAAAACCTGTACAGAGGAAAAGTTGACCAGTTGCCCATGGCACCCAATCAGATCTCTTCTTTCATTTTTGAAAAGGTCTCTGAAAAATGAAAGAAGCGATCTGATTGGTTGCTATGGGCAACTCAGCAACTTTTCCTCTGGGCAGGTTTTGATAAATCTCCCCCAATATATGGCTCGCTATTATGGTTCCAGGTTTTGCCACCCAAATAAGGGTCTAGCACTTTGGCCCCCACAAGTCCTTTTTATGCCTCCAAGGCCAATCCTCCCCCCTTTGTTTGCAAGTAAAGATTTGTTTCAGACTTGTAGGTGCCCCGATTTTCCTGTGGTTGCCAGGAGCAGGGACACCAGTCAGTCAGGATTCACCCCCTCCCATAGACTTGCATTGAGGGGGTGTGGTGTAATGTCGCGACCACCGCAGCCCTCCCCCAGCGCCCGGAACAAAATCCTCCGAACGCTGGGGCATTGGAGTACCTCTTTAAGTTTCTTTAGAACTAAATATCAGTTTCTTATTTATTTTTGAAGATCCAGAATTTGATCAGAAATTACTTTCGAGATATATAAACCTAAAAAAAAACAACATGAATAGTTTATTACGAGTAATGGACAAATGTGGTTTTCCTTCGATAAATTGTATGTTAAAATTTACCGACTAGGAAAGAGTTAATGACAGCAAAAACAGCAGCAGTTTGGGTATCCTTGCTCCGCAGCTCATCTATGGGATCATTGATCGCATTTAACGCACGGCTGCTCAAGGAGATAACGGAGTCCTTCTCCCGGACAAAAGGAAACCATATAAGACAGCGAGGTAATTACATGTCACCCCCGTCCTCCGAGGAGAAGAGAAAAAAAACTCCACACTTGATCTATGCTCAGATCAATATAAGCGGCTACTCTGACAAATAAAATCAGCTTCATGTGCAAGGAGAATATACCACCTGTAAGGAAGAGTCCGGGTCGGATGGAAGACGAGATAGAACTTCGGTGTCGGGTTCTGGTGGCTGAAGACCAGGGAATCAACGAGAAATGGTTTAAAGGGTTACTCCGGGATAGAACCCTTCTTTAAAATCCTGTAAAATCCAGCATTTAAAGGGTTTATCCACCATAAGGGGATTTTAGTACTTACCTGCCAGACAGTAATGGACATGCTTAGGAAGGATCTGTGCTTGTCTTGGGGCTAAATAACTATGTTGGGAGATTACCATAACACTGTGGTTATCTTTTTGTGAACTGGCTATTTCCTGTTGGCGTTCGTTCCCTCAAACTACAAGTCCCATGATTCCTTGTTTGTAAGTGTGAGGTCACTTTTTTCCCTCCCACATATCAGCCACCCATTGAAACACATCTGTGATGCCTTCAATCTTGTGGCCCGGGCCTCGGCCCTGGGTTTTAGTCATTTCAATTTATTGTGGTTCCTGACCCACCCTGGGGATTAATTGTGTTTTGATTCCTTCAATGCAATAGACCAGTGTTTTCTGACCAGGGTGTCTCCAACTGTTGCAAAACTACAATTCTTGCAGAATGATCTCCATCCCACCCAGCAGGCGTTCCACTCATTGAAGCAAAGACAGGCTCACTCGGACCACCTGGCTATTGATGTAATGTCTCGGGCCGCACTGCAACCTGAGAAAAACTGAGACAGTCATTTTTGTATGCTGTTAAGAAAAAACTGACAGACACTGTTATGAACTACACGAACGTTACAGCCCCCATAGCATAGTCAAATAAAAAATAAAAAATACCCAAATACCCCTTTGAAAAAGACCAGGACTTACCTCTTGCCCAGGGGTCAAGTCCTGGAAAAAGAAGTGAGGGAACTCACCCAGGATTTTCACTCAAGGGCTGGTACTACTAATGGGAATGGTGTTCCTGCCCTGAAAAAAGTGCAGGAACTAAGTTCCCACGCGTTCCTTCAGGACTTGACCCCTGCTCTTACTGTTCTCCAATGCCTCTGGTATCCTGCTCCTGTCCTCCGGTGTGGTCCTCTTGCAGGTTGCCAGGGCTCAGCTAATCAAAGTCTCGCCTTGGCTGTGTGATGTTTTAGGCCCCGGCACCAGGTAGAAGACTGCACCGGAGGATGGGAACAGAATACCAAAGACACCGGGGAAGTGGTAGAAGATAAGTCCAGTTTTTTTTGTTTTTGTTTTTTATGCCGGCAGCCTGGTCAGGGGTTTAAAGAAAAGTTCTATCCCGGAGTACCACTTTAATGTCTTCGGTTTAAATCTTTTTGGACAAAATATTAAAGGGGTTTTCCCATCTTTTAAAGTGATAGCATCCCTAGGCTGGGGATCAACCATTGGGTCCTGCACCAAATATAAGACTGAAGCGGATACAGGAAAGGAATGTCCAGCACATAGTGTACGATGCTTTTATTAGGATTTATTAGGCATAAAATCAGATACAGAGCAAGTAGCCTACGCGTTTCGGGTAATGCTACCCTTAATCATGCCATGATTAAGGGTAGCATTACCTGAAACGCATAGGCTACTTGCTCTGTATCTGATTTTATGCCTAATAAATCCTAAAAGCATCGTACACTGTGTGCTGGACATTCCTTTCCTGTATGCTGAAGCTCGGCGGAACACGCCAACCGCCAGTCCGTGCACATGTGTAACAGCGGGAGGTTTGGAGCGGTCTACCTTTACCTAATGAAGCGGATACAGTGAGATTTTCCCTGCTCTCCCAGCCACCCAGCAGGTAAAGGATCTGCAATTGGCCTCATTTCACGATAGTATGTTCCTTTTTCCTGCATTAAAACAATAAAAAAAAAAGGCATACTGACCTCCCTAGCCCCCCAGCGCTGCAGGTGTCAGTTCTTCTGCTTTACTGCTCTCCTGTTCTTTCAACTTCCAGTGACATTTTGTTCCCCCACTCAGCTGTCTGAGGGGAGCAGGATGTCATTAAAAGGCAGAAGAACAACACTGGGGCAATTTGGAAGATCAGGAAGAAGAGCCAGGGGAGCGAGGGAGGTAAGTATGCAAATTTTTATTGTTTTAATGCAGGGAGATGCATATACTAACCTATATTATTTCATAACAACTCAGCATCTTCTTAAAGGGGTACTCCAGTGAAAACCTTTTTTCTTTTAAATCAACTGGTGGCAGAAAGTTAAACATATTTGTAAATTACTTCTATTAAAAAAATCTTAATCCTTCCAGTACTTATTAGCTGCTGAATGCTACAGAGGAAATTCCTTTCTTTTTAGAACACTGATGACATCACGACCACAGTGCTCTCTGCTGACATCTCTGTCCATTTTGGCAACCGTGCATAGCGGATGTTTGCTAAGGGCAGCATGGTGGCTAAGTGGTTAGCACTGCTGCCTTGCAGTGGTGGGGACTTGGGTTCAAATCCCACTATAAATAAAGCGTTATAACGTCAGCAGAGACAACTGTGGTCGTGATGTCATCAGAGAGCATTCCAAAAAGAAGAAAATTTCCTCTGTAGTATTCAGCAGCTAATAAGTACAGGAAGGATTAAGATTTTTTAATAGAAGTAATTTACAAATATGTTTAACTTTCTGCCACCAGTTGATTTAAAAGAAAAAAGTTTTTCACCGGAGTACCCCTTTAATTCTCATGGTTGGTGAGGAACTATAGGTCAGACACAGGATAGTTGTCTATAGTGGTCTCCACACTGAGGACCTCTAGATGTTGGAAAACCACAACTCCCAGCATGCCCGGACAGCCAACGGCTGTCCGGGCATGCTGGGAGTTGTAGTTTTGCTAAATCTAGAGGTTAACAGTTTGGAGACCACTGATGTAAGCCATCAATTATCTAGACAGGATATTCAGTGAGGTAAACGTGGGACGAGATACCAACAGAGCCAGTTATACGGGGGTGATAAATTGGGCAATTGTCTTTTTATGGGAAGCCTGGGCATCCATGAGCAAACCAGTAGTAGTTTGGGATGGTAGTATGGGGAGGTATTAGGTATTGCATGGTATCGTTAGGACAGTATGGCGGGTACATTGTATCGAAGCCATTGTTAGCATTGCATGGTCTTATTTAGAACAATGGGGCAGATTTATTGCAGAGGTGCCAGAAACTGGGTCACATGACCCTTTTTTTTTTTTTTAGACCCGATTGGGGCTTTTCTACCTTATTTTCATTGACAAGTTGAATCCCAAAACATATGGGAATTTGCCTAAGTTGTTTCTAAGAGGATTTCATATCCAACCGAAAATCCTAAAATATGGATTTAGGCCATGTTTAGTTAAGAGAGTTTAAGCGTAAAATCTTATTTCAATGATTCGTTTTGTGATGTTCCTGGCGCCACATTAAACAATAGTTAAAATTCTCCTAAAATATGAACTGGATATCGTACTTTTTAGGGAACCATTCACACTATTAAAATACTTGTGCCAATTCCAAGGTTGGATTCCGCTTACAGCAACCTTCTCCGGAATGGGATAGTAGGCGATGTCCCATTCGCTACAGCATAGTGCCTTTCCGAGTGGTCCTAGTGCCGGCATGTTCTGCCGGCGCCGGCTGCGTGCAAATGGGGGGAGATTTATCAAAACCTGTCCAGAAGAAAACTTGCTGAGTTGCCCATAGCAACCAATCAGATCTCTTCTTTCATTTTCCAGAGGCCCTTTCAAAAATGAAAGTGAAAGCGATCTGGTTGCTATGGGCAACACAGCAACATTTCCTCTGACAGGTTTTGATAAATCTCCCTCATTATGTTTAGATTTTCTGTTTACACTACGCTTCACTGTTGCAGTACATGTTTTGGTTGCTCTGGGGCTGCTATGGCAACATCAACAGAACTTCCACATGGACTTCCTGTCATGTGACCTCTACTGCTTTAAAGGGGCAGTTACACAACATGCTTCCAAAACACCAGAAGAACTGGAACTTACCATAGTCTGTCGTCTCATAAGCAGATGTATCCCGGTTTATCTCTATGGGAGAAGCGGGGACACGGCACTCGCGCGTCTCCGCCTCTCCCATAGAGATGAATGGAGGGGGGCGCGTTTCGGCCAGCTGACTATTGGGTACGAAACCCGCTCTAGCAGAGCCGAGCTGGGGCCCCAGTGGTCGGACCCCACCCCATGATCAGATTTATTGATAGTGGAAAAATTTCTTACCGCTGGTCATATTCTTTAAAGGGGTACTCCGGTGGAAAACTTTATTTATTTATTTTTTTTATCAACTGGTGCCAGAAAGTTAAACAGATTTGTATATTACTACTTTTAAAAAATCTTAATCCGTCCAGTACTTATTAGCTGCTGAATACTACAGAGGAAATTCTTCTCTTTTTGGAACACAGAGCTCTCTGCTGACATCATGACCACAGTGCTCTCTGCTGACACCTCTGTCCCTTATAAGAACTGTCCAGAGTAGGAGAAAATCCCCATAGTAAACATATGCTGCTCTAGACAGTTCCTGAAATGGACAGAGATGTCAGCAGAGAGCACTGTGGTCATGATGTCAGCAGAGAGCTCTGTGTTCCAAAAAGAAAAGAATTTCCTCTGTCGTATTCAGCAGCTAATAAGTACTGGAAGGATTAAGATTTTTTTTAATAGAAGTAATTTACAAATCTGTTTAACTTTCTGGCACGAGTTGATTATAAAAAAATAAATAAAAAAATAAATAAAAAATTTCCACCGGAGTACCTCTTTAAAACAGAGTTTTCCAACCAGTGTGCCTCCAGGTGTTGCAAAACTACCATTAGCTGACCGGGCATGCTGGGAGTTGTAGTTTTGCAAACAGCTGGAGTTACCCTGGTTGGGAAACACTGGTCTATAGCCATGCGGACCGCCAGCTGTTGCAACACTACAACTCCCAGCATGCCCGGACAGCCGTTGGCTGTCCGGGCATGCTGGGAGTTGTAGTTTTGCAACAGGTGGAGGCAAACTGATTGGGAAACACTGTCTTAAGGAGACACTAGAAGTGAATTGTAGAATAGAGAATACATCCCAAAATCAATATCCGGTTCCCTAGATTAATGAACTCTGTAAATTCCCTCCGAAGCGCTTAATACAAGAAGCTTTTACTTAACAAGCCGTGATTTCTTCTAGCGTGCGGGAAAGAACGCGGTGCACACGATCTTATTTCGATATCCCCATATATATCGATAGCCAAGTTTGGCTAATGCACTTTATATATAGGAATATATAGGACCATAGCAGTGGTAAGGGTATGCTGGGAATTGTAGTGTCACAATTGTAGACTAATGTGTGATAGCCTGGGGGAGTTGGGTGTAGGGAGTGTAGCTGTGCGGTTACTAAAGGGTGCTTGTTAACCCTTGCTATTCGTGATGCCAGGGTGAGGGCTCCTCTGTAATGCTTGTCCTACCGCCACCCTTCCCAAGAGCGATAGGGAGGTAGAGAATAATTGAATGTCAACAACCGGCGAGTTTGCAGACAATAGTTGGAACTTTTACTGAAGATTTTATGCAAGCTTCATAACCGGAACAGTCTCTATACATGCAAAGTCTCTTTGAGATTGGCAGTGGTTGGGACCCTAAGCGTTTTAGATTCCTTTGACTGATACGCGCTGTTCCACTGGATTTAGGGGACATAGTTGCGGTCCAGTAGTCACGCTAGCTTTAGCGGGGATTAGTTTAGAACTCACGGTTTAGTTTAGGCTGAGGCCAGTAGGTTTTCTGGCCTAGCGTGTCTTTGAAAGTTGCGCAGATCCATCCTGCTAGTCCGGCATCCACGAGAGCAGCAACCCAAGAGAGCGATAATTGGCTACAGCTCCCTTATATGGGCAGGGGCTGGACTAGAGCTAATTGGTCCAATACTGCTGTCAATCACCTTCACATAGAATTATGGGTAAACACGTGACCCAAGGACCTCCTAAGGTCCTCCAACATACCATAGAGGAATCAACATGGTCACATGACCAAAGGTCCTGCGACGCTAACAAGGTAAGTATACTATACATTATATTAAATATACATGTTATTAAATATGTACATAGGAACATTATAGAATTAGAATAGAAGAGAGGCGACTAGGGGCTGTCCCACCTGGGGGACCCTACCTGAATGTAGTTACTCTGACTTTTGGGACCACCATACAAGGTATGGTATGATATGCAATACGGTACCCTTACACCGCAAATGCTACATAGACACAGTCAGAGACAGTGACATTCAGTGACTCACAGGTGACGTCTTCTCTGAAGTCCTTCCTCCTCTTCTCCATTTGGTCTGTACCGCCATGACAGCTTCTTCCTGCCATGTCTTGCTTCTGAACATGTAGCAGAATAGACATTTTCGGCTCCTCCCTTTTGCAGCCTATTACTACACCTTCTATACTAAGACAAGCTCCAGAAAGCGCCAAACACTGCATCCTGTGAATATAATACTGTCATACACTGTGCTCTGAATATAATACTGTCACACACTGTGCTCGTGAATATAATACTGCCATACACTGTGCTCTGAATATAATACTGTCATACACTGTGCTCTGAATATAATACTGTCATACACTGTTGTCTGAATATAATACTGTCATACACTGGGCCTCTGAATATAATACTGTCATACACTGTTCTCTGAATATAATACTGTCATACACTGTTCTCTGAATATAATACTGTCATACACTGTTCTCTGAATATAATACTGTCATACACTGTTCTCTGAATATAATACTGTCATACACTGTTCTCTGAATATAATACTGTCATACACTGTTCTCTGAATATAATACTGTCATACACTGTTCTCTGAATATAATACTGTCATACACTGTGCTCTGAATATAATACTGTCATACACTGTTCTCTGAATATAATACTGTCATACACTGTTCTCTGAATATAATACTGTCATATACTGTTCTCTGAATATAATACTGTCATACACTGTTCTCTGAATATAATACTGTCATACACTGTGCTCTGAATATAATACTGTCATACACTGTTCTCTGAATATAATACTGTCATACACTGTGCTCTGAATATAATACTGTCATACACTGTGCTCTGAATATAATACTGTCATACACTGTGCTCTGAATATAATACTGTCACACACTGTTCTCTGAATATAATACTGTCCTACACTGTGCTCTGAATATAATACTGTCCTACACTGTGCTCTGAATATAATACTGCCATAAATTGGGCCTCTGAATATAATACTGCCATACACTGTGCTCTGAATATAATACTGTCATACACTGTGCTCTGAATATAATACTGTCATACACTGTGCTCTGAATATACTGTCATACACTGTGCTCTGAATATAATACTGTCATACACTGTTCTCTGAATTTAATACGGTCATACACTGTGCTCTGAATATAATACTGTCATACACTGTTCTCTGAATATAATACTGTCATACACTGTTCTCTGAATATAATACGGTCATACACTGGGCCTCTGAATATAATACTAGATGATAGATGTTCTGCTACACATCTGGGTGGGGAAGTGGCACGACTGTTGAGGGAGGAAAGTAGGCATGGTGGAATTGAAAGCAATGCATTCTGGGAATTTTAGGAGACCACGACTCCCCGAAAAATAGATTTTTGTTAGTTTTAGAACTGAGGCAGACAGGTAAGCTATGCTATATACTTCTACAGCATTTTTATTTATTATTTTGCTTTTGCAGTGTTTTTTTCACTTCAATGCAGTGTCGAGTCGAACAGATGGCTAAAAGGGGTTATCCAGCATAAGAGAACTTACCTGCCAGACAGTAATGGACATGTTAGGAAAGGATATATACTTGTCTTGGGGCTAATTGGTTCTGAATCCAATATATCCCTCCTTCCAAGTGTGAGTGTGAGTTCCCTCCTTGTAAGTGTGAGTTCACTTTTCTCCCTCCCACACAGCAGTCACCCCACCCATTGAAACACAAATGAGCTCCCTTCCATGCAATAGACCAGTGTTTTCTAGCCATGCTGTCTCCAGCTGTTGCAGACTGCAGAATGATCTCCTTCCCACCCAGCAGTCGCTCCGTCCATTAAAGCAGACAGGCTCCTTTTGAATGCCTAACTAGTGATGTAATGTCTTGGGCCACTATGCAACCTGGGAAAACCTGAGACGACATACATTTTGTATGCTGTTAAAAATAAACATTGGGGCAAAGATGACATTAGAATTACAAGACAACTATGAAACACAGGTACAGATACTATATTAGGAACTACACTAACATAGTAAAAAAAAAAAAAAAATCCTGGAATGTCCCTTTAACCCCTTAATGGAGCTAATTCTCTATAAATCAATAGGGATCTAAAATCACAGACACCAATGGGATCTTCTCTCCTGTATCTATTCTATGACCTATCACATGTTTATATCATGTCCCCTATCAGCGCAGCACAGTAGGCGGTATAATCCTACATGCTTCAGCATAAAACACCACAAATACATTCATCCTAGAACTGCAGCCTGAGCTACTAGCGCCTCAGGGTTCAATCTTTACAAAGTGGTAGCACTTGAAGAAAAATCCCTGTGGAACTCTAACTACAATGGTACAGAAACAATCCATCTCCTGCCTTCTGAAAACCATAATGCAATGCACTAGAAATTAATTATTTATTTACTTATTTGTCTTTTTTTTTTTATCATTCGTTCATTTGTTTGTTTATTTTTTTACTTTATTTATTTTTAATCATTCGTTTGTTTATTTATTTGCTTGTTTGTTTAATTGTTGTTTTTTTATTCACTCATTTGTTTGTTTGTTTGTATATTTATTTGTTTGTTTTTATTATTATCCAAAGGACATGGGATAAGATGTCTAATTGCAGGGGTCCGGCTGCTGGGAATGTGGTAATGACTCTCCACCCTTCCCGTCCAGAACACATGCATGCTCTGCGGAGTCGAGCAGGCTTGAGTATAGTGCAAAACCCAGATTCCCTGACAGCCATAAACCAATCCAGTGGTCTCCAAACTGTGGACCTCCAACTGTTGCAAAGCCACAATTCCCAGCATGCCTGAACAGCCGACACTCATATCTATGGGAGGGGGTGTGTCACAGCACCCCCCATGATCAGACATCTTATCCCCTATCTTTTGGATAATGGATAAGATGGCTATGGGCGGAGTACCCCTTTAATTAAGGATATTTAACGTAAATGTACATCCTGATGCACTGGTAATTTGCACACCACCTGGCAACCTGTCGGTAATGGCGGACATCAGCGTTCGCACTGATGACCCTCAATTAACCCATCAGATACCTTGATCAATACTAATCACTGCATCGGTGGCAATGTGGTGGTATTGTATGGCTCATCGGATCACCCGCTGCACGACCATGGTGATTTGGTGGTCTCCAGAGGTCTCCATACCTGCCTCTGGCTTCTCCCTGTGTCTTCTTCTCCGGTCTGCCTTCTAGAAGACCAGAGAAGTAAATCCCCTAATATACTGATCAGCGCTATGCCTATGCATAGCACTGAACAGTATTAGCAATCTGATTGCTATACATAGCCCCCTATGGTTACATAAAAAGTGTAAAATAAATTGTAAAACAATGTAAAAAAATATGTGAATAAGCCCCTCCCCCCAAAAAATTTAATAGTCCCATTTTACTCCAAAAAAGCGTTACAAAAAAACCCAAAGATGTATAAACCTATTTGGTGTCTGCGCGTGTGTAAATGTCCGAACTTTGGAAATATAATGTTAATGATCCCGTACAGTGAATGTTGTAAATGAAAAAAAAAATAATTTGCTGTGTTTTGGTCACATTACATTCCAAAAAAATAAATAAATAGTAAATAAAAAGCAATTAAAAAATCACATATAGGCAAATGTGGTACAAAAAAATATAAAACAGAGGTTTTTTTTTTAAAAGCAGTACAATAATAGAAAAGTATGTAGTCATGAGTATCATTTTAATCGCATTGACCCACAGAATAAAGCGAACATGCCATTTTTACCGTAAAGTGTGCAGCGTGATAATGAAACCCTCCAAAATTAGCGAAATTGCGGTTTTTATGTATATGTATATGTGTTTGTGTGTATGTATATATGTATATATATATATGTGTGTATATGTATATATGTGTATCTGTATATATGTGTATCTGTATATATGTGTATATATATGTGTATATGTATATGTGTCTGTGTCTATGTGTATATGTGTCTGTGTAGATGTATATGTGTCTATGTGTCTATGTGTATATGTATGTGTCTATGTGTATATGTATATGTCTGTGTATATGTATATGTCTATGTGTATATGTCTATGTGTATATGTATATATGTCTATGTATATATATGTCTGTATGTGTATATATATGTCTGTCTGTATGTATATGTGTGTGTGTATATGTGTGTGTGTATATGTGTGTGTGTATATGTGTGTATATGTGTGTGTGTATATGTGTATATGTGTGTGTGTGTGTATATGTGTGTGTGTGTGTGTGTGTATATGTGTGTGTGTGTGTATGTGTGTGTGTGTGTGTGTGTGTGTGTATATATATGTGTGTGTGTGTGTATATATGTGTGTGTGTGTGTGTGTATGCATATGTATATCTGTGTATGTATGTGTATGTGTATATCTGTGTGTGTATATGTATATCTATGTATGTATATTTATATACTGTATATATGTGTGTATGTGTATATATGAGATGCACATAACCAATCATCCCTTCATCTCATTCCAACAACAGACACTATTTTACCATTTTTTTGGGTGCCTTGTGCTTCTTTATTGCAGTTACAGTCATGAAGACGACTACTATATTATTGTTCTGTATATTGCATTGTATTGTACTTATTGTTCTGTATATTGTATTGTACTTATTGTTCTGTATATTGTATTGTACTTATTGTTCTGTATATTGTATTGTACTCCTATTATTATTCTGTGTATTGTATTGTATTGTACTTATTGTTCTGTATATTGTATTGTACTTATATTATTGTTCTGTATATTGTATTGTACTCCTATTATTGTTCTGTGTATTGTATTGTATTTTACTTATTGTTCTGTATATTGTATTGTACTCCTATTATTGTTCTATGTATTGTATTGTATTGTACTTATTGTTCTGTATATTGTATTGTACTTATTGTTCTGTATATTGTATTGTACTTATATTATTGTTCTGTATATTGTATTGTACTCCTATTATTGTTCTGTATATTGTATTGTACTTATTGTTCTGTATATTGTATTGTACTCCTATTATTGTTCTGTATATTGTATTGTACTTATTGTTCTGTATATTGTATTGTACTCATATTATTGTTCTATGTATTGTATTGTACTTATTGTTCTGTATATTGTATTGTACTTATTGTTCTGTATATTGTATTGTACTCCTATTATTGTTCTATGTATTGTATTGTATTGTACTTATTGTTCTGTATATTGTATTGTACTCCTATTGTTCTGTATATTGTATTGTACTTATTGTTCTGTATATTGTATTGTACTTATATTATTCTGTATATTGTATTGTACTTATATTATTCTGTATATTGTATTGTACTTATATTATTCTGTATATTGTATTGTACTTATTGTTCTGTATATTGTATTGTACTCCTATTATTGTTCTATGTATTGTATTGTATTGTACTTATTGTTCTGTATATTGTATTGTACTCCTATTATTGTTCTGTATATTGTATTGTACTTATTGTTCTGTATATTGTATTGTACTCGTATTATTGTTGTGTATTGTATTGTACTTATTGTTCTGTATATTGTATTGTACTCCTATTATTGTTCTGTATATTGTATTGTACTTATTGTTCTGTATATTGTATTGTACTCGTATTATTGTTGTGTATTGTATTGTACTTATTGTTCTGTATATTGTATTGTACTCCTATTATTGTTCTATGTATTGTATTGTATTGTACTTATTGTTCTGTATATTGTATTGTACTCCTATTATTGTTCTGTATATTGTATTGTACTTATTGTTCTGTATATTGTATTGTACTCGTATTATTGAGTTGACAAGCGTCTCTGGTACCATCCTTGTATGTGTCCTTGTTTGTGACCATTGTATATTTTCTATTGGATAGCGATCCGGGTCATGTGTTGTGGGTCAGAACACGTCTGTTTGTCAGGCATTTCTCATTTCATGCCTGGAAAAGCAGAAGAAATCCCCATCATCCTAAAGGGGACACCGGGGCTGCTTGTCATCCATGTGTGACCAACACATTAACTCTCTAATGGCTTCATTATTTTACCGTCTGTGTTCATCACATCAAGGGCCCTGGAGAAGATCCTTCTATGGCAGTGTTTCCCAACCACGGTGCCTCCAGCTGTTGCAAAACTACAACTCCCAGCATGCCCGGACAGCCGAAGGCTGTCCGGGCATGCTGGGAGTTGTAGTTTGGCAACAGCTGGAGGCACACTGGTTGGATAACACTGCCCTAGAGGTTTCCTCCACAAGACATTTTTCCTCTTCTCTGTGCTAATGGATGATTTTTTGCGCTGTCGGCTATCTGGGCATCCTGGGAGTTGTAGTTTTGCAACAGCTGGAGGCACCCTGGTTGGGAAACACTGTTTTATGGCATCAACCTGTCCCAAAAATTCTTAGATTCAATGCACATGTTCAGTTTTAATATTCCTCTCCTTCCCAGTCTATTGTCGCGGTCACATGACACAGTTCCCCCCAGAGCAATCGCAGGTTTGATATTTGCTATTGGAAGGTCAGCAGCATCTGTATAAATATGTGCGCGTGTGTGTACACGAAGATTCTTTTGTTTTTTTTTTGTTTCTAAAAGGGAACCCATTGTGTGTGCGCCCAGATAACGTGACCATGTGATCACATTACAATGAGGCACCCCCTGCCTCTTATTTACTCCGGGGACGGTCAGAGATCATGATCAGAGTCTTGGCGCTAGAGCAAAGTACTGGATAATACGTTGCATGGTGTAAGACCAGGGCTCAGGTCCTGCAGGAACACACAGGAACGGAGTTCCTTCACTTTGTCCAGAGCAGGAACACTGTTCCCATTAGCAGGAGTCCTGCAGGACTAGCCATTCAGTGGAAATCATGGGTGAGTTCCTGCAGGAACGCACAGGAACTGAGTTCCTGCACTTAGTCCGGAGCAGGAACACTGTTCCCATTAGCAGGAGTCCTGCAGGACTAGCCCTTGAGTAGAAATCATGGGTGAGTTCCTGTAGGAACGCACAGGAACTGAGTTCCTGCACTTTGTCCAGAGCAGGAACACTGTTCCCATTAGTGTGAAGTCCTGCAGGACTAGCCCTTGAGTGGAAATCATGGGTGAGTCCCCACACTTTTTTCCCCAGGACTTGACCCCGGTGTAAGACGTACGTGTGTACCCACAGCAGTGTTCCCCAACCTGTCTCTCTCCAGCTGTTGCAGAACTACAACTCCCATCATGCCCTGACAGCCTGTGGCATGATGGGAGTAGTCGTTTTGCAACAGCTGGAGGGATACAGGTTGGGGAATCCAGACCTACAAGATGTCTCCATTTCCTTTATTCTGTTATTTTCATGGGATCCTTGTCTTAAAAGTCATGTTATCCACTAGACTAAACCCCTTAAAGGGGTACTCCACTGGAAAACATTTTCTTTAAATGGTAACTTTCAAACTTTTATTAGGGAAGGGGTTAAATCACAATTATTAACTAACTTTTTTAAAACTTTATTTACACCATATTATAGTCCCCATAGGGGACTATACCATGCAATCTTCTGATTGCAGACACTGATCAATGCTATGCCATAACATAGCATTGATCAGTGTTATCGGCGCTCTGCTACTCCTGCCTGCTGAGGCATGGAGCAGCAGATTGCCGATCGGATGTAGAGGAAGCAGGGAGGGACCCTCCTCCAGTCCTCTCAGCTGTTTGGGCTGCCGCAATTTCGGGCGGTCCTGACTGAGCTGCTGTTTACTTTCACTTTAGACACGGTGATCAACTTTGAAGGATAACTTTGAAGGGTCCTGGAGGCTGATAGCCGCCAGGACCACCCGGCTATGACACGGGGTCAGCCCGTCACTTCGCGTCATAGCAGGGGAGCGGGACCAGGGAGTACAGGTACGCCCTTGGTACCCAACAGGTTAACAAAAGAGGCGCTGTCATTTGAAGAACTTTTGCATAGATCAATAGTACAAACAAATATAAGAAACTTTGTCATATATCTTATTAGTCAAAAATGCTTCTTTTTTCTGTTATTGAGCTTCTTCCCTCTCCTCCCTCTCTGAAAATCAGCTCAGCTTTGTCCTGTGTCAGCAAGACAAGCAATAGAAGTCTATGGAGAGGGGAGGGGAAAGCTCCACCCCTCAGCTCTGGGTGAACTGCAAATTAGAGATGAAGTCTACAGAGCAGAAATCTGCTGAAAAATACCGTATACAAGTTACATAATGGGCAGAAATAGGGCTGCTCCTCATGTACACAGACAGGACAGCTTGTCCTTAAAGGTCACCTGAAATGACAGGTCGGGCCATATTTTTCTGCTATTTCCCTACCCATCAAAGTCAATGGGTAGCAAAATACACAGCTAATTTTGCTACCCATTGACTTCAATGGGTAGGAAAAAATGCAGCAGCAGATAGGCAGCCAAATATGCAACGTGTGACCCTACCCTAAGGGTGTATTCACGTGTACAGTATCCTGCGCGTATTTTATGTGCAAGATTTGAAGCGGCAGATTTGAAACTGTGTTCAATCCCGTTTACAGGGAAATCTGCAGCATAAAATCTGCAGCTTTAAATACTGCACATTAAATATGAGCAGGATACTGTATGTGTGAACAGACCTTAAAGGGGTATTCCAGGAAGAAAATTTTTTTTTATATATCAACTGGCTTCACAAAGTTAAACAGATTTGTAAATTACTTCTATTAAAATATCTTAATCCTTCCAGTACTTTTGAGCTGCTGAAGTTGAGTTGTTCTTTTCTGTCTAAGTGCTCTCTGATGACACCTGTCTCGGGAACTGTCCAGGGTAGAAACAAATCCCCATAGCAAACCTCTTCTACTCTGTGCAGTTCCCGAGACAAGCAGAGATGTCAGCAGAGAGCACTGTTGCCCGACAGAAAACAACAACTCAACTTCAGCAGCTGATAATTGCTGGAAGGATTAAGATTTAATAGAAGTAATTTACAAATCTGTTTAACTTTCTGGAGCCAGTTTTATTTATATATATATATATATATATATATATATATATATATATATATATATATATATAGTTTTTTCCTGGAATACCCCTTTAAAAGAGATTTTATTTAGATAATAATAATAATTCTTTATTTATATAGGGCACACACACAGAAATTCCTCCGCAATGTACACTCACATTGGTCCCTTTCCCCATTGGGGTCTATAACCTTAATTCAGTATTTGATTTTGGAGTATAATTCTTTACCACTTTAAGATCTTTGCTTGCTGTCAGTGAATGAAAGCATTCATGTCTACACCAAGGGGCTGAAAACTTGTACATACCTTTTTATTACAGCTGCCACAATCATTTCCCGTCCAGGCAATCCTGTGTTCTATACACAGGTTGGGCTCCAAACTGATACATTTTATTTACTATAATACATAGTAACAAGCTATCAGGGAAGGAGAAATATTTGGGCGGCTGTTACAATAGAATTGCATTGTGTAACCAAAATATTTTGTCTGCAGCATAGGCCTAGATATAGAAATAAAAATGGTTCAGTTCACTGACTGCAAGAAGAGATGTTGACAATGGGAGAAATTGAAACCCACAAAGTATATCAGAGCACATCATAGCCTTTCTCTATGCCAATGTTTCCCGACTGGGGTGCCTCCAGCTGTTGCGAAACTTGACTCGCAGCATGCCCGGATGGCTTCTGGCTGCAAGTCGTAGTATTGTTTTCCACACTTTGGAGACCACTGTTATATGGGAACAAGCCCTATATCACTTATATCAACTGTTGTAGAACTATAACTCCCAGCATGCCTGGACAGCCAACCACTGGTATATGGGAACAAGCCCTTTATCAGTTATAGCAGCCAACGGCTGTCCGGGCATGCTGGGAGTTATAGTTTTTACACAGCTAAGGGTCCACACTTTGGAGACCACTGGTATATAGGAACAAATCATAATTGAGAGACTAGTCTAGTGCTTTGTTATGTGAATTATATGGCTGGGCATGCTGGGAGTTGTAGTTTTGCAACAGATGGAGGTCCACTGGTATATGGGAACAAGCCTTATATCACTTTTCTCAGCTGTTGCAAAACTACAACTCCCAGCATGCCCAGACATCCAACTGCTGTCTGGGCATGCTGAGAGTGGTAGTTTTGCAACAGCTGGAGGTCTGCACTTTGGAGACCACTGGTGTAGGGGAACAAGCCTTATATCAGTTATATCAGCTGTTTCAAAACTACAACTCCCAGCATGCCCAGACAGCTGTTATGGGAACAAGCCCTAAAATGATATTGGGGGGGACTAAAGCAAGTCTAGTGCTTTGTTATGTGAATTATATGTTCGGCCATGCTGGGAGTTGTAGTTTTGCAACAACTGGAGGTCTACTCGTATATGGGACCAGCGCCCTATATCAATGATATCAGCTGTTGCAAAACTGCAACTCCCAGCATGCCCAGACAGCTGTTAGTGTATGAGAACAAGCCTTAAAGGGATATTCCAGGCAAAACCCTTTTTTATATATATATATCAACTGGCTCCGGAAAGGTAAACAGATTTGTAAATTACTTCTATAAAAAAAATCTTAATCCTTCCAATAGTTATTAGCTTCTGAAGTTTTCTGTCTAACTGCTCAATGATGATGTCACGTCCCGGGAGCTGTGCATGATGGGAGAATATCCCCATAGGAACTGCACAGCTCCCGGGACGTGAGTCATCAGAGAGCAGTTAGACAGACAACAGCAACTCAACTTCAGAAGCTAATAACTATTGGAAGGATTAAGATTTTTTAATAGAAGTCATTTACAAATCTGTTTAACTTTCCAGAGCCAGATGATCTATAAAAAAAAAAAAAAGTTTTGGCCTGGAATACCCCTTTAAATATATTTGTAAATTACATCCACAATCAAGAGCAGAGAAACGGAGCAACTCCCCACACCAGACCGGATGATCTATGCAAGTGGCACTTTATTGATAAAGCTTCATTCAAAGACGACAAGCAGGGAAGAGTGCACGGGAGACGCGGGGGTGTCCTCTCGGTGACGGGACCGGAGCGCTTCGTCAGACCGGGATAGTGAGGTCACAGGAAGGGGTGTGCTTAAAAACAGGTAAGTTCCAGTGATGCTGCAGGTAAATCGCAGGTCATTGGTTCTTTACTCTAATACAAAAATACATTGTAAAACATGTAGTACGATTGTTAAATGTGCGCTGTCACCAACTTTATTTTTTGATATGTTGTAGTACAATTGTTAAAAGCAACTTCCTATCATGCGAAAAAGCAGTCCTCCTGAAGAAATCTTATAGGGGGAGATTTATCAAAACCTGTGCAAAGGAAAAGTTGCCCAGTTGCCCATAGCAACCAATCAGATCTCTGCTTTCATTTTGCAGAGGCCTTGTCAAAAATGAAAGAAGCGATCTGATTGGTTGCTATGGGCAACTGGGCAACTTTTCCTCTGGACCGGTTTTGATAAATCTCCCCCATAGTAGTGCACCATACTCCTGTTTTTCATTCAATCCTAGCGGGCCGGGGGCGTCCGTCCGGATGATCCATCTGGCTTCGCTTCTTAGGAGTTGTTGGTGGCTGTTCACACCTCGGGGAGCGTTATCTATACGTTCTATCCCCGCAAATGTAATTTGGTCGGGGTTATTATTGTGATGTGGGCGATAAGACGAGGGGCACCCACTCCTGTGGATAATGATTTCCAGTGTTCCCTAACTCTATGGTACAGGGGTCGGATCTTCTTACCTATATAGTGACGCCCACATGCGCAAACCAAACAATAAACCACATACCAGGTAAAAAATTGTTTAACTTGAATGTCACCTAATTTCAACATGTTGCATTTTAAATAGTTTTTACATTGTTTACAAGATCCGCAGGTAAAATTGCCTACGGGACGGGAGTCTGTTAACCAATGCGTATTGGATTTTTTTATTTTTTTCTCTTTTTATAGTAGAAATCTTGAATAGTTGTATTCTTGCGGTGTGTTATTATGGGGTTTGACACTGTTAAAGTTTTAAGGTCTTCATCTTGTTATAGCATAAACCAATGTTTATAGATCGATTTTCTAATTATTTCATTCATATTAGTGTTTTTGAAGGTGAATGTGATCCTGTTCCTATTGCTCTTATTTCTGTGTCTAGGAATTTTATCTACGGTTTTTCTAGCATCTTTGAGTATTTTTTTCCGGAGAGCCTCTTCTTTTTAATCTATCCATTAGAGCGTCTGCTTGTTCACTATATTTATCTGAATTATTGTTAAAGGACAACTGCAGCGGAATTACTAGAAATGAGCGAACTTACAGTAAATTGGATTCGTCACGAACTTCTCGGCTCGGCAGTTGATGACTTATCCTGCATAAATTAGTTCAGCTTTCCGGTGCTCCGGTGGGCTGGAAAAGGTGGATACAGTCCTAGAAAAGAGTCTCCTAGGACTGTATCCACCTTTTCCAGCCCACGGGAGCACCTGAAAGCTGAACTAATTTATGCAGGATAAGTCATCAACTGCCGAGCCGAGAAGTTTGTGACGAATTGAATTTACTGTAAGTTCGCTCATCTCTAGGAATTACACTTATCCCCCATTCACAGGATAGGGGATGTGTTTGATCGCGTGGGGTCCGACCGCTGGGACCCCCCTCTCGATCTCCCTAACGGGGCACCGGCATTAGCGCCCATGGTGACGTAGTGTCGACCTAGAGGTCGATGGTGACGCCCCGTCTCCTCCCCGTCCCCATACAGTTCTATGGGGGATGCGGGGAGGCATGAATGCTGCCTCCCCGCCTCTCCCATAGCGATGGAGGAAGCGTGCCGGCCGCAATGTCATGCTGCGGCTGGCACGCCCCCTGCACGGGAGAGCCGCGGCCCTGTACAGGTGATCACCGGGGGCCCCAGCGTTCGGACCCCCCCCCCGCGATCAAACACTTATCCCCTATCTTGAGGATAGGGGATAAGTGTTTGTACCACTGCAGATGTCCTTTAATTCTTTTTAGTCTAATCAATTGACTTTTTGGGATGCCATTTTTAGTGTGAGTGGGGTGAGAGGAGGTGTAGTGCAATATCGAGTTGCTAGATGTAGACTTTCTGAACCCTGATGTAACAACGCAGTTGTCAACAATATCTATCTATAATTCCAGAGAGTGATTACCAAATGTATATGTGAAAGTCCTATTCATATCATTTACCTGATTTAAATGCTGTACAAATGACTTGAATTGCACTTCTGTCCCACCCCATACAACAAAATTATCGTCCACAAAGCGGAGAAACAGCTTAATGTGCTTAACGTACGAATTATTTACTGTGAATACATATCTTGCCTCCAATATAGCAAGATATATATTTGCGAAGCAGCAAGAAATGGTCGTACCCATGGCGGTCCCGAGCCTTTGTTTGAACCACTGTTCTCCATACTGGAAACAATTGTTGTCAGGAATGAATAGAGTGGATTCTGTGACAAAATCTATGAAGGCTGGGGATTTGTCTGATATGGTCAAAAACTGATGGAGAGCCTGCACACCCGCATTTTGTGGAATGCGGGTGTACAGGCTCTCTACGTCAATTGAAGCCAGGGTGTAGGTGTCTTGCCAGTGGAAGGTGTCCAGTGCTGTGAGATCAGTTCTCCTGTATCATTTAGATATGATGGAATATGAGGGAGGAGTGGAGATATAAGCCAATCCACATAACTGGACAAGTATGAAGTTGTGGACCCTATTCCGGCCACAATTGGTCGACCGGGGGGAGGTGTTACGGAGGTGTTAGATTTGTAAATTACTTCTATTAAAAAATCTTAATCCTTCCAATAGTTATTAGCTTCTGAAGTTTTCTGTCTAACTGCTCAATGATGATGTCACGTCCCGGGAGCTGTGCATGATGGGAGAATATCCCCATAGGAACTGCACAGCTCCCGGGACGCGAGTCATCAGAAAGCAGTTAGACAGAAAAAAACAACTCAACTTCAGAAGCTAATAACTATTGCAAGGATTAAGATTTTTTAATCAAAGTAATTTACAAATCTGTTCAATTTTCCGGAGCCAGTTGATATATAAAAAAAAGTTTTGGCCTGGAATACCCCTTTAAAATTATATTGTCTAGTGCTTTTTTATGTGAATTATATGTCCGGGCATGCTGGGAGTTGTAGTTTTGCAACAGCTGGAGGTCCAACTGGTATATGGGAACAAGCCCTATATCAGTTATAGCAGCTGTTGCAAAACTACAACTCCCAGCATGCCCAGACAGCCGTTGGTATATGGGAAAAGCCCTCCCTGAGATGATATTGGGAGACTAGAGCAAGTCTTGTGCTTTATGTGAATTATATCGGAAGCCTTAAAGAGGTACTCCGGTTGAAAACAATGTTTTTTAAAATCAACTGGTGCCAGAAAGTTGAACAGATTTATAAATTACTTCTATTTCAAAATCGTAATCCTTCCAGTACTTATCAGCAGCTGTATGCTCCAGAGGAGCAGGAACTGTCCAGAGCAGGATAGGTCTGTTATGCAGATTTTTTTTTTACTCTGGACAGTTCTTAAAATGGACAGAGGTGTCAGCAGAGAGCACTGTGGTCAGACAGAAAGGAAATTCAAAAAGAAAAGTACTTCCTCTGTCGCATACAGCAGCTGATAAGTACTGGAAGGATTAAGAGTTTGAAATAGAAGTAATTTATAAATCTGTTCAACTTTCTGGCACCAGTTGATATAAAAAAAAAATTTCAACTGAACAGATTTGTAAATTACTTCTATTTCAAAATTGTAATCCTTCCAGTACTTCTCAGCTGCTGTATGCTCCACAGGAAGTTCTTTCCTTTTTGAATTCCCTTTCTGTCTGACCACAGTGCTCTCTGCTGACACCTCTGTCCATTTTAGGAACTGTCCAGAATAGGAACAAATCCCCATAGCAAACCTCTCCTGATGCGGACAGTTCCTAAAATGGACAGAGGTGTCAGCAGAGAGCACTGTGGTCAGGCAGAAAGGAAATTCAAAAAGAAAAGAACTTCCTCTGTAGCATACAGCAGCTGATAAGAACTGAAAGGATTAAGATTTTTAAATAGAAGTAATTTACAAATCTGTTTAACTTTCTGGCATTAGTTGATTTAAAAAAAAAAAATTCCACCGAACAAACCTGTGGTCACCTACCGTATGTAAGATAATATGGATCCGTATTATGGATTTATACTAACAAAAATGTAGATATTAGGAATGAGGATGGACGTCAAGGGCTTATACTACGCCGCCTGTACTATGTTGCGATCAGCACCATGGACAGCCCCTGGCTCCTGTTCCCTGCTCCCAGCCATCCCTCTGCTGTTCTCTTGGCAGCCATTAACCCTGTCACTCACAGTCTGGTCTCATTCCAGCAATTTGGCTAATTGCCTTTTAATAGCGTATTGTGCCGCTCTTTATTACCCTGTCATATCTTTCCCCGGAGACCGCAGAAAAAGGGAAGGGGAGGGCGTCATGAGAACATCCCAAAAAATAAATACACAGGGAAGGAGCATATAGAAGGAATTATAAATAGAGCGCAAATCTCACATATAAATCATATATATATATATATATATATATATATATATATATATATATATATATATATATATATATGAGAAACAGCCAGTGATCAATGAGTTAGCAACTCTACGGTATATGGCAGTATTCTGGCAATTTATGCAATACCGTAACTAGCCTGGTTATTCTTCATAGAGGTGGTATATCGGAAAGAGGCCACGTTTTACCACCAAGACATCTTTCCATGACCCTTAAAGGGGTACTCCGGTGGAAAACATTTTTTTTTTTTTTTTTTTTTAAATCAACTGGTGCCAGAAAGTTAAACAGATTTGTAAATGACTTCTATTAAAAAATATTAATCCTTCCAGTACTTTTTAGCAGCTGTATGCTACAGAGGAAATTCTTTTCTTTTTGAATTTCTTTTTTGTCTTGTCCACAGTGCTCTCTGCTGACACCTGATGTCCATATCAGGAACTGTCCAGAGCAGCAGAAAATCCCCATAGCAAACCTATGCTGCTCTGGACAGTTCCTGACACGGGACAGAGATGTCAGTAGAGAGCACTGTGGACAAGACAAAAAAGAAATTCAAAAAGATAAGAATTTCCTCTGTAGCATACAGCTGCTAAAAAGTACTGGAAGGGTAAAGATTTTTTAATAGAAGTCATTTACAAATCTGTTTAACTTTCTGGTACCAGTTGATTAAAAAAAAAATGTTTTCCACCGGAGTACCCCTTTAAGCCAATTTTGCACTTTTCTGGACACTGTAGTTCCTCAGGAGAATAGGGGTAGGGGGGTAGGGCAGGGGTGGATGTCTGTACAGCTGCAGGGTTTGTCTCTGAGCATGGGCACACATGTATGATGTATGTATGTATGATGTATGTATGTATGATGTATGATTGCCCATATATGATGAATATTTGCCTCTGGTGATATGACTAGACCAGTGGTCTCCATCCGTGGTCCTCAAGCTGTGGCAAAACTACAACTCCCAGCATGCCCGAACAGCCTTCGGCTGTTCGGGCATGCTGGGAATTATAGTTTTGCAACAGTTGGAGGTCCACAGTTTTGAGACCACCGGATTGGTATATGGCTGTCAAGGAATCTGGGTTTTGCACTAAACACGTCTGCTCAACTCGGCTGAGCATGCATGTGTTCTGGATAGGGCGGGTAGAGAAATCCACTGCAGGCATGCTGGGAGTTGTAGTTTGGCAACAGCTGGGCCTGCTGGGGAGCTGTAGTTTTGCAACAGCTGGGCCTGCTGGGAGTTGTAGTTTTGCAACAGCTGGAGGCACACTGGTTGGGAAACACTGGATCAGACAATGGTTACTATTAGCTTGCTTTCTTCCAGAGGTGCCCCACCTGTCATTAGGTTGTGTGCGGTATTACAACTCAGCTCCATCCCCTTCTATGGAATTGAGCTGCAATACCACACAGAAACTGAGGACAAGGGTGGCGCTGCTTCTGGGGAAAAAAAAAAACTACAGTGAAACCCTCCCCCCCCCCCCCCCTTACCCACACCATATTTTCTGTGACCAACCCCCCCCCCCCCCCCCCACTCCAAGAGGTTTCACTGCGACCTCTGAGACCCCTGCAATCTCCTGCATTTCTGTTGACCTCAGTGGGGTTGACGACATAAGCATTAGCCGTGCAGAGTCGCGGCAGTGCTTGGTCCCTATATGGGAGATCGCGGGGTTCCCAGCAGATAGGGGATGAGTTATATACCGCTGCAAATCTGTTTTAACTCCAACGGGTTTTGAACCCAACTTGATCCTTAGTCACGTCATGAATAAGGATACAGTTGCGTCCGAAACCTGTCGGGACATTCTTTGTGCTGACATCTTCTGTTTCTGGATTTCGCTGCGACCAGAGATGCTGCTGTTCAAGCCCGAGCGCAGGTGCAGTTAGTGGAGGTGGGACCTGTTGTTTGTCTTCTAAATCAGCATTGGTAGCGTTCAACACAATACCATTAACCTCTATGGGACGGCATTAAAGGGGTATTCCAGGAAAAACATTTTTTTTTTTTAGCTCAACTGGCTCAAGAAAGTTAAACAGATTTGTAAATTACTTCTATTAAAAAATCTTAACCCTTCCAATAATTATCAGCTGCTGAAGTTGAGTTGTTCTTATCTGTCTGGAAACAGTGCTCTCTGCTGACATCTCTGCTTGTCTCGGGAACTGCACAGAGTAGAAGAGATTTGCTATGGGGATTTGCTTCTACTCTGGACAGTTCCCGAGACAGGTGTCATCAGAGAGCACTTAGACAGAAAAGAACAACTCAACTTCAGCA